>NC_139344.1:26131988-26404488 GCF_055883805.1 Amblyomma maculatum
CAGATCCGGGGAATCGCAATCGCGATGCAGACAGGATGCAGGAAGGAGCCATAGACAGAGCGAGGCGCCGGTGCATCTCTCTGGGTCTGAGCGGGGGATCGTTTTCCTGTGGGTGAAAGAGGGAAGGGGCGTGGGAGCAGCGCTCAGGGAGTGCCGGGAAACGGCGCGCCTTCAAGTAGAAGGCGGCGCGCTGCGGTGCCTCGTGCGTGAGGCAGGTCCCGACATCTCCCCACTCAACGTCCGACTCAGGGTCTGGCAACATCAGGGCATGTCCAAGCCCGGGTCGGCATCCAATAAACAGGCTGGTCGCCTGGCTCGGCCGGGATGCCCGCTCAGCTGGTCCGTCAGGCGGTAGGATGCAGGCAGGATGCATGGCAGGAACCAAAGAGAGAGCGAGGTGACGGCGCATCTAGCGGAGGACCGGTTTCCCGTCGGCGGGAGACGGAAGGTGCTGTGGAGGAGCATACAGAGAGGGCCGGGAAGCGGTACGCACTTAAAATTCAAGGCGGCGCGCTGCGCTGTCTCGTGCTAGAGTCACTGGAACAGTTTTACAGTGACTCTACCTCGTGCGGGAAGCACGGGCCCACAACGTGTGTGTGTGTGTGTGTGCGAGTGTGACACTACCTAAAACCATTTGCCTATGTGTGAAATCACTAGGAAAGGTAATTACTCCACTCTATTCAAAACAGTCATCACCGAACATATTAAGTGTTATAATGTAACGCGAATGTAACATCATGTATATATATTATATATATATATATATATATATATATATATATATATATATATATATATATATATATATATATATATATATATATATATATATATTTATATATACAGATAAATGAAGGGGAAATGAGGGTGCTCGTTATAATACACGAAGGAGAAGGAAAAAAGCAAAACAGTCGGCGAGGCCAAGGAAAGCATTGGGGATTGTACTTTGGCTTTTTTTTAAATGTTTACTTCGACACTCACATAAATTAGTAATGTATGAAGGGCAAGAGGCCACAGTCAGAACTGGGCATGGTCTTACTGATTGGTTTCCGATCGAGAAAGGAGTGAGGCAAGGCTGCATACTGTCGCCCTGCCTATTTAGCCTATATGCAGAGTGCATCATGAGGAAGGCCGGTCTGGACGAGTCTTCAGCTGGAGTGAAGATTGCTGGAAAATGTATCAACAACCTCAGATATGCGGATGATACCACTTTAATGGCAGAAAGTGAAGTGGAACTCAAGAGACTTCTGATGCGCGTACAAGAAGAGAGTGAGAAGTTTGGGCTTAAACTGAACATTCAAAAGACAAAGATCATGACGTCTTGCCCTATCAAGTCCTGGAGCATCAATGGACAAGAAGTGGAAGCTGTGACAGATTTTCTGTTCTTGGGCTCCAAGAGTACCTCGGAAGGAGACTGCAGCCATGAAATTAGGAGACGCCTGCTTCTGGGAAAGAAAGCAATGGTTAGCCTTGAAGGCCTAGTAAAGAGCAGAGACATTAGTCTGCCAACCAAGATCCGTATAACTCGTGCTATGGTCTTTCCAGTTGTGATGTATGGATGCCAGAGTTGCACTGTGAAAAAGGCTGACCGCCGAAGAATTGACGCTTTGAATTGTGATGCTGGCGAAGACTCTTGAGAGTTCCTTGGACTGCCAGAAGATCAAATCAGTCAATATTGTCGACCATAAGCCCTGACTGCTCATTGGAGGGTCAAATTCTAAAGTTAAAGCTCAGCTACTTTGATCATCTGATGAGAAGAGAGGAGTCGCTGGAGAAAGATTTGATGTTGGCAAAGGTTGAGGGTCGCCGGAAAAGGGGTAGGCAGCGAATGCGATGGTTAGATGGCATGCTTGAGGCACTGCAGATGAAGTTATGTGATGTTAGGAAGGTAGTGAGAGACAGGAAAGCGTGGCGTGACATGGTCCATAGGGTCACGAAGAGTCGGACACGACTGAACGACTGAACTGAACTGAATCTGTTCAGGGGAAAGATAATTAGACGCAAAGTAGAAGAAAAAACAACGCATATATGTATATATATATATATATGTGTGTGTGTGTGTGTGTGTGTGTGTGTGTGTGTGTGTGTGTGTGTGTGTGTGTGTGTGTGTGTGTGTGTGTGTGTGTGTGTGCGTGTGTGTGTGTGTGTGTGTGTGTGTGTGTGTGTGTGTGTGTGTGTGCGTGTGTGTGTGCGTGCGTGCGTGTGTGTGTGTGTGTGTGTGTGTGTGTGTGTGTGTGTGTGTGTGTGTGTGTGTGTGTGTGTGTGTGTGTGTGTGTGTGTGTGTGTGTGTGTGTGTGTGTGTGTGTGTGTGTGTGTGTGTGTGTGTGTGTGTGTGTGTGTGTGTGTGTGTGTGTGTGTGTGTGTGTGTGTGTGTGTGTGTGTGTGTGTGTGTGTGTGTGTGTGTGTGTGTGTGTGTGTGTGTGTGTGTGTGTGTGTGTGTGTGTGTGTGTGTGTGTGTGTGTGTGTGTGTGTGTGTGTGTGTGTGTGTGTGTGTGTGTGTGTGTGTGTGTGTGTGTGTGTGTGTGTGTGTGTGTGTGTGTGTGTGTGTGTGTGTGTGTGTGTGTGTGTGTGTGTGTGTGTGTGTGTGTGTGTGATTTTCCGAAGGTGTGAGCATTGCGGAATTATGGAAGTGAGAAAAAAAAACATTTATAACGATTTATATCTACTGGCCTTAGGTAAGACAGCCTCATGCGGTTTAGACGTGGATCTCACCGAGTAAGGTCAGGTTAAGATAGGCTAGCAATCGCTTAATTTTTCGAGGGAAGTGATGAAATCTGAGCTCAACACTCGTGAGTGCAATGAGGACTCATTAGGTGAGGTCAGACTGCGAGGTCGCAGTGTTAACGCAGCAGCGGTTAATGTCCCGTTTCGCCAAAACATTGCTGAGGCTTAGCTCGGCTAAGCCCGGTTATGGAAGCGAAATCTTTGCTATGGTTGGTTATGGTGTTTTGCAAGTGGCCAGGTTAAAGTCATATAAACATGAAACTAGTTTACCGAGCGGAAGCGCGACTAAGCATGGTCAGACACGGTTTGGTGGGGTGTAACACCTCCGTGGCTATCTGCGAACACCAAGGAAAATAAGACAGAGCGCTAGTTCCAGCACGCGATTCCTGCATGGATGTCTCCGAACCTCAAGAACACCACAGCTGGGTCTAGAAGACACGAAGGTGTCGTGGGCCTTTTTAAGGGGGAGGTCCCAGGAAGCGAGCCAGATGGGCGCATAGTGAAGGGAAAAGGTTGGCAGGGGACTGGAAGGCTATGTGGCATTGTGTTAGGCATGCAGCAGAAGTAGCGAGCGCCGCCGGTTCCGCGAGCAGCACGTGCGAAGCAGACGAAGCGGGCGGCACTGGCTCCTCGCCCCGCACCTGATGTCTGATATGCCGCGCCGATGACCTTGGCTCAACGAGGCTAGCAAAGCTGAGGTGCGTTACCCCGAGCTAAGATCTGCTCGCGAGAGAGACCCTACGTACAAAATGATTACGAATTGATATAAAACAACCGACTGAAATATCCAGAACTCCCCCCCCCCCACCTTACACTCAGCAAATCACAACAAGCACTGCTCAGAAAATTTCAGACAAATGCGTGCTTTAATCCACATAAATTAGCCCAATGGTATATAGACGAATACAGCGCCCCTCATGTTCCCTCTGCGGTGATCAGAGGGCAGATCCAGAGCACATCATGTTTAAATGTGAAACCATGCAACCGCCGAAGGGCCTGCAGACTACCAATTCGAAACAGTGGGAGGCCGCATTGCTTAGCTCTGATCCAGGCCGGCAACATGCCATCCCGGCCTGGACCAAGGAGGTCGTCGAGCGCCATCGAGCGACGACCACCCCTGGGGCGGCTTGAGGAGAAGCGTCCGCTCACGAAGAAACAATATTCCCATTTCTCCCCAATAATGTTTCCTCCTCCTCCGCTTTAAAATGTGGCATTGGCGTTATCAGTATTCGCGCTATCGGCGAAAAATCACACGTATGCCTCTGGCAGATGCTAGTTAGCAACTGACATGGGTGGGAACCGTTGGGAACTTGACATGACCGGGTTGGTACGAACTGCCCACTAGGGTAGCTCCTTTTAGATGAGATGGGAATCGAAAACTTCCCGACCCTTGGATCACAATTCAGACACGCTACTTCTGTAGGCCATGCGGGCATGTTCGTAGGGCTCGGTTAAAAGCGAGGATTTATATTTATGTCTGGTGGCCTTTCGTACAAGGCGGTAGCATACGACTGTATGCTAATTAGTATGTGTGAGATTGTGTAGAGGCAGATGTTAAGGGATCAGTGATCAAGCGAATAACCCTTTAACGTTGTAGCGTCATACCCCTAAAGGCACGTGCAGCTTTGTGTCCCTCCAGCTTTATCCCAGTGGCCGCATATTACTCAGACGAGTGCCCCTTCCGAAGTAAGAGTACCCTGCCGCGCTACTCAGACGCATAATGTTCGATCACGCCCGTAGGGTACGACACAAAATATAAAAATATAAATACAATTTTTTAAAACGTGATGTGATTTCAGGCGGTGCACCCAAAAAGCCTACAATTGACTTCACAAGAGTGCGATCCCTCGATCCTTGCAGAAAACAGCGGCAGCAGTAGTGTACCGGCAATAATAGCTACAACAAAAATCCTTGAGTCTCTGACTCCTTAAGAGCGATGAGGCGAAAGCCGCTGGAGTGGTATCTACTGTAGTGTTTATTTGACAGAACCCCGCCGATCACCCGGCGCAGGACAGCCCGACCCTGCCCTTGATGAGGAAATCTCTTCAGCTGAAGTCAGGGCGGCGATGCACCGCCTCAGGACGACATCATCACCGGGGACCGACCGAGTTACAAATAAGATGCTTCATAACTTGGATGACCCCTCTGTCGATGCGGTCACGAACCACTTCAACCAATGCTGGCGCACGGGAACCCTTCCGGCCCAGTGGACACACGCCCGTATCCCATTTATCCATAAACCCGGCAAACCACTCGACATCAAGAATCTCAGACGCATATCTCTCACTTCCTGTCTTGGCAAACTCTTTGAACATGTGCTCGCACGCCTCCAGAACCACATGGACGACCACAACCTCTTCCCTGACACAATGGTCGGCTTCCGGCCACGTCTCTCCACACAGGATGTTATGCTGCAGCTGTCAGAAGATGTCCTTCACCCCCGCCACGCAAAGCATACCCGAGCAATTCTTGCCCTAGATTTCACAAAGGCCTTTGGTAATGTCCGTCACGCAGCCATTTTAGATGCTCTCTCATCGCTTCAAATCGGCTCGCGTGTCCACCAGTACATATCCGCCTTTCTTAGTCACCGCACAGCAAAAATCACCATCGGCTCGCTCTCATCTCCATCTTTCAAACTCGGTAGCATTGGCACCCCACAGGGTTCTGTCCTCTCTCCACTGCTTTTTAATATTACACTTATCCCCATGGCACACGCCCTCAACCAAATCCCTGCCCTGTCCCACTCCTTATACGCCGATGATATTACACTATGGACAACCACAGGTAACATTGGCGCCATGGAAGATACATTACAGGCCGGAGCAGACATTGTAGTATCTTTTGCCGCAAATGTCGGCTTGACTTGTTCCCCTACCAAATCAGAGCTGCTCATACTCCGACCTCCTAGGTGTCGTACAAAGGCCCTCCTCCCCCCATCCTCTTGACAATTGACAATACCCAGATACCAGAAGTGGACAATATCAGGATTCTTGCTATCCTGATACAAAACAACGGCAAGAATACCGCAACCATCACTAAGCTAACGGTGATGGTTCATCAAACAATCCGCCTCATTCGCCGCATAGCTGATCGCCATCGTGGCATGCGCGAGCATGACCTCAGACGCCTGGTACAGGCATTTGTCCTGAGCCGTGTTGTGTACTCGCTCCCCTACCTCTTCCTCACGCGGGTGGAGGAAGACAAGGTTAACGCCCTTATCCGACAGGCGTACAAGGCCGCCCTCAACTTACCCCACTACACCTCCAGTGAACGCCTTCTTCACATGGGCATCCATAACTCCCTAGCTGAGCTCACGGAAGCCCACCGCTCAGCCCAGTTGGAGCGATTATCATCTACCCTCACCGGCCGGGACATCCTTGCTCGCATCCATCTCTCACCTCCCGGTCACTGCTCTACACGACATACACTACCCCCTGCGATACACCGCGTTCTTAAGGTGCATCCCCTGCCAAAGAATATGCACCCAGAGCACCATGTCGCTCGCCGCCAAGCTCGCGCAGAAGCTCACAACCACTATGGCTTCCAGCCAGAGACCTTTTACGTAGACGCTGCCTCAAACACCTCCCGCCCTGCGTTCGCCCTCAGCGCTGTTTCCAACTCTTTGCAACTGGTCGCGGCCAGTACAACTTTTGCCTCCACTTCCCTGGAGGCGGATGAGGCGGCGGTTGTCCTCGCTATAGCTACTACCCGAGCCACAACCATCTCTAGCGACTCTAAATCCGCCGTACGGAACTTCGCTCGCGGTCGGATCTCTAGCCCAGCCTTCCGGTTCCTCGCCTCCCTCCCCCCACCCGAACATATGAGTGCCCACTCACACGGGTCACCCAGGCAACGAAGCAGTTCACTCTTTTGCTCGAGGATACGTCAGCCGAGCAGGGACTGCCACTGCCTGGGGAGTTGCTCGCGAGCGCATGGTATCCTCTCCATTACCGTGATCAACAAACCATCTACCCTCCTCCTCATAAATCTATGACTAAGCTACAACAGGTGACGTGGTGCCAGCTTCAGTCCCGTACATTCCCATCCCCTGCTTTCTTAGCTTTGATCCATCCAGGACTGTTCTCGCCACAGTGCACCCTGTGTGGGGCACCTAAAGGTGATTTTGAACACATCATGATCAAATGCTCGGAATTCCACCCTCCAGCCACTTGGCAACTCTCCGACCCCGAGCGATGGGAGGCTACGGTGTCCAGCTCTGACCCGGCCGTTCAAAAGCGGTTGACGGACTGGGCTTTGGGTGTTCCTGGGAAGCACCAGCTTCCGGCCACAACACGCAGCCAAGAGCCGACCTGTCATTAGAATTCAATCACATAAGGCTCCCAAATATAAAGTTTTTCACCACCACCACCAGGACAGCCGCTTCTTCTGTGCCGGGTTCGAGGTGAGTAGCTCCACTTGGCGGCAAATGCGTGCGCTCGTTGCGGCGCTTGGTGTTCATAGCTAGCGGCAGATGGCGTGCGCCACGCTTTCTCCTGCAGGGCGAAGGTGTCGTCGTCGCACCCATATACATTGCCATGGAGATGGCATGAACGTTAACAAGGAGGATTAATGTTTCTCACGTTCCCGACTTGGCGTAGTCGATTAACGCTTTCGGCTGGCGATCGGAGGTGTACGAGTTCGGTTCCCGGTAGAGAATTACTTTTCATTTTTCAAGGTTAGATAGAACCCCGCCGATATCTCGCGTACACATCTTGCGAACAGTTCTCGCCAGCGCGATATTTTCCCCATGGGCAAAGTAAGGCTTTCCCCTTAAAACGTTCCAGCTTAGCTGTATGTTAGCGCCGAATTTTCTTTCAAGAACAAAGTTACAAGCGCGGAAATGACGCACAAAATAACATCACATGAACACATAGCTTGAAGAAAAAGAAAGAAAAATAATTATTCGAAAAGGTATTCAACACAACAGAGCCGTCACATGGATTCATGGAAGTTATTGCATTGCATCGTGAAGTCAGTTTACCATGTAACACCTAATGTTTACCTCACTCTCGATATTTCCCTCTCAACATGGAGTCATCATAGCCTTAACCTAAAGCCATACTTCGCCCGTACTAATATTTTCAAACACAGCTTTTTCCCGCGGATAACTGAACATTGGAACACAATTCCTGCCACAATGCTGTCCTTCCATTGTGTACATTTTTATCAGCTATTGATGCGACATGATTATTTTTTTTTTCGTGTTGGGCTTATTGTGTAAGGGTTCATTCCCTTTTTTATTTTTTCAGTGTGTTAGCCATATTATGTCCACTATTTGTGTAAACATGCTAAGTTTGTTTGTAACTTGCCATTTTATATGTATTTTTCTTAACCCCTCTCCGTCAATAGCCCCCGCCGGGGCTGCAGTATCTATAAATAAATAATAAATAAATGCCCCTTGAAATTCGATGGCAGATTTCTAGCATCAGTGTAAGAATTAAGTAGGTTAGGAATTTCAAAACGAAGCATTTGGCAACCTTAATTTCTCCTAAAATATGGCACATACCAGATGTCGTTGCTTCGTGTTGAATACTATTTATTTCTTGGTGGCAGGTTTGCCAACGGATCATAAAAACGAAATAGCGATATCTTCGACATCTTCTATAGTGTTTATTTAGTATGCATTGTCGTCATCATCATCATCATCATCATCATCATCAGCCAGACTATACCCACTGCAGGGCGAAGGCCTCTCCCATATTCGTCCAATTAACCAGATCCTGTGCTAGCTGCATCCACTTGACCCCTGCGAACTTCTTAACCTCATCCGCCCAGCCAACTTTCTGCCGCCCCCTGCTACGCTTTCCTTCCATTGCAATTGAGTTCCTTACTCTAAGCGACTATCGATTATCCTCTCTTCGCAATACATTCCCTCTCCATGCCCATTTCTTCTTGATTTCCAGTAGAATTTCGGTCTGACCCACTCTGTACGCTTACTATCTCTTAACGTTATCCCTACCATTTTTTGTTCCATAGCCATCTGCGTTGTCCTTAACTTGAGTAGAACCCTTTTCGTTAGCCTCCACGCTTCAGCCCCGTAGGTGAGCCTCATAGGTGAGAAAATTACACGGGTTCAACGCTACTGAACCGAGTGTGGAGCGTATGCTTTAGCGACGGGCGACCGAGCGTTGCACCGAACACAACCAGCATTCCGTTTAACGCATCAAAGTTCACCGTCGTTTTAGGTGGTGGTGGTAAAGGCGTTTATGGCATCTAAATATGGGGGACACTTAAGGCCCGCCTTTAAAGGTATGACGCGATAGCGTATAAAGCCCCGCTTTAACCAAGCCGTATGAACGTGCCTTAGTGGCCTATATAGGGGTAACGGGAATATCAAGGTCCTGACAGGCTGTCTGACAAAACCGCCCTATATGAAACGAGAGACCCAAGTTGGCAGCTTCTGCCACGCTGCCACGCCGACGGCTTGTAAACCTACAGTAGTTCGCTACAAAATTACTGTGACTTTGGCTGTGGTAACACTTTCGCGACGGTTCCACAGGATAACAAGTTTATTGTGTATTCTGAAATGGGCACAAGTATGTGGGATAAGTACTTGGCCGCAATAATCTGGAGATCATCAATGTCTGTGGTTTTGCGGTTTTTCAAGGACTGTAAAAGGGACATGACTTCTGCAGTCGTAACAGAAGCTAGAAATGCGGTTTCACAAGCCTTTTTCCCGACACCACTTGCACAAGTACATACATTGGCTGGAATGCGTGCTCTCTGCAACAGATGCGAAGAAGTCGTTAAATGCATGAGCTAACTGCGAACCGGATAAGAGTGACCTTCTATAGTGATTTCATCCACTGCATGCTTTTGTATAATGTTGAGTATGTTATTGGGTCGCTTCCAGGCGAAATCAGAGTGGTTCATTATTTCTTCGTCGATTAATTTAGACATATAATTTCTTTAGGCTTGTCGCTCTATACAATGTGCTCTATTCCTTGCAGATTTAACTTCATATGATCGGTAAAGACTTTTAGTTTCAGGAATCACTTGTAAATCTCGTTTTTAATTTATATCGCCTGCAAGCATTCCTTGGTTATTCAAGGCTTACGTGTCTTCAGAGCCTGTACAATAGTTTTCTACTAAAAAAAAAAAAACGAAAATGTATCTTCTTATAAGGGGAAATAAATATAAACCACAAGCTTCGTCTACATCAGTTGCCTCATACATAGTGTAGTAGTGGCATCACTTACCATATTCGCAAATTAAGGCTGCGGTATTGAAAATATTACTGATGCATTTAATAACTTCATATCTGTTGCAGAGAGCATGCATTCCAGCCAATGCACTTGTACAAGCGGTATCGGCTCCAGCCTACTTGCGATAGTCAATCACAAAATTTCTGCAATGTTGTTTGTCTTGAATACGGGTTCTGAACGGAGTGCTGACCTAGAAAATATTACAAGCTCTGGCACGTCCAAACATTGCGAAGTTCCATCCACCAAATGCGGCTGTTTTTTTTTTCTCGATACCGCAGCTTTATTTTGCGAATATGGTAAGGGATTCAAGTGCTACACTCTTCCCATCTGAATGTGCAACCGTTGCATAGGGTGTTTGCAGTGCTTGTGTGGGGTTTCTCCTGGGAGATGTCAAGTCGAACCAACACGCACCGAAGGTCTTTTGTTTATGCCCCTTACTTTTATGGCAGTTAGCTAACCGCCGTATATTTTTTAAGAGATGCTAAGGACCCCTTTTTGCGTGCTGTTATTTTGTCGAAACTGGCAGAATTTTGCCTGAATTTGTTGTTACATCCCATTTTATTGAAGGAACTTTTTCTGGGCATTTGAAAGAAGTTGTAGAAGCGTCACTTGTTCTTCATGCACTATATTAATCGAATTATCTCAGTGATGTGACGCGAAAAAAACATAGCAGCGACACGTGTGGCTCACTGTTCCTCCCACCATTGTATAGGGCCATGCACAGTGTAGGCCATAGACAAGATATTCTAAAATCAGTTTAAAAAATGGGCATTATTCCGGCAGCCAAAACATTCATTTTCAGACTTCATAGAGGGACTTTGCCGGTTAAAGTGGGGTTGCGAGAGAAATGAATTTTTGTGTCTTAGGAAGTCCACTGTCTACTATGCAAAAAGGATGAAACCAATGGCCATGTTTTCTTGCAGTGCTGGAACGCAATTTTCTGCTGGGACACCCTCAAATGATTTTTCAGAAAGATTTTTTTCACTTATCTTTCAAGGAAGCAGGTATCTCCAGATTCAAAACGAGGACGGTTAACCATATGATATTGTAAAGGCCTTGGACCTGCATAGTATATGGAGAAGTAGGATGGCAGTGTGCAACGCAGATTTTGACGGATAGTCAATGAGAGAATACTTTAAGGAAGACATTGAGTGAAGGTAATGTGAAGTGAAACTTGTGGATCCAGCATCTGACTTCATGGCTCCCGCACATCGAAGCATTGAAGCCGTTGAAAGGATTTTACTCATGTTACCTCATTCAAATAAGGCTGAGGGTTCTTGGGTAAGTACTGTATTTTTGGGGGCAATAAAAAAGTTGAGTAGTGATTTGCGGGCTCAGTCGGAAATCTGAGTGGTTCGATTTCCGGGGAAGGCATATTTTTTTCTTTTGTGCCATTTCGTGCAAACATGTCCTGCGGACACTTCCTCAGCCCATGAGCCAAGAACGGTTTTCGCCTTGAAACCAAATATACTGTCGGCCAACGTTTTACAACTTCTGTTGACAAGCACCTCGCTTTTCGGCCTACTGGGGTTTTTGCTCTCTTACCTTTGAGAAAATATTTTCATGCCTAAAAAAAAGACATAACTATCCTCTTTGCGCACCATTGAGAATGATGCATTAACATTATAGCAAACGAACAGTTTATCAATGTCTGTTTTACAGATGACTACACATGTGTTCCCTACGGTTCACATGTTTGGAAGGTCAATAGTGAGGAAATATCTGATCCCCAACGGGATTTTTCTTCAGCAGAAGCGCATTTCTTTATTACCATCATAGTTTTCTCCTCCAGAAGCTAGCCAAGCCTTCAGTTCAGTCAGCAAGGAAGTGTCAAGAGGACATTGACTGGCAATTCTCTTATAGACAAGCGACATGCCTGTAAAGATGATGGTGTCGCCAGTCGCAAGCAATGCAGGGTGATAGGCAAAACGGCACCTGCTCACTTATGCGCCATGCAACGCTCTTCTGGAAATCAACTCGAGCCTAAGAATTTTTCAAAGCATTCAAACTGTGTTTGCCTCACTTTAAGCATTACTGTTTTATGCCTATGGAAAGTTCTGGTTTGCTTTGAAAGTTTTCAAAATTATCGCCAGACGGATTTACCATAGGATGCACCCATCGGCTTAAATAACATGCGCACACAGTGAGGCATGGATGTGATGGTCTACTGCTTCACTTAAGAAAAAATGACAACACAAGGTATGCCCGGAAGCTAGGATAAGGCCTCAGTTTAAGGTCTTATGCACCATGGATGCCCAATCTTTTGTGCATAGATGGGCGCCAGATGAACAAGCTTTGACCAAAATTTCGTCCTTCTTTGACAGCAACTTCACATGACGGACCTTTTGAAGTGCGTATACCTTCCTTTCCTCCGAGCAACTTCACTACGGTGAACGTGAAAAGAGCTGGAGATTTGAGTGATATAAGTACTCCGAATAAGGCAAATTCTATCCCTCTATTCGTTGAAAATTCGTGGAGTCAGCAATAAACAGAATGTCGTCTGTGTCGCTAGTGGCAGCTTTATGTAGCAGTGCACGAATGTGAGAAAGCGACCAACACGGACATATAATATGGTGAGGCAGCCATAAAAGAGAATAAAATAATATGCCTCTACCCGTGCCACTAGGTATAACAGGCTCAATCCAATCGAATATAAAAGAATTGTTCCCGAAGGACAAGCTTGGTCTGTGTTAGCACCCGTAGGCGAAAGAACCCGAAGGTTCCAAAAAAATGTGGGAATCTCTACGCAGCGACCCAAAGCCGGAGAGTGGGCCCGGGGAGATCCCCCGTGATCTCCCCTGGGAAGTAGAGGGAAGGGATGGGAAAAGGTTGAGGGAAATTGGATATCGGGAAAGGGTTATGAAATTGTGGGAGGAATCGTGGCAGCTTCGGGATTTTCTCAAATGATCATGATTCGATTAGCTCCAATTCCTTAAACAATCGTGTCGATGGAACTGGAGAGGTGTGCATGAGCGCTACATAGCGCCAATCATCGTAATTATCGAGAGACGATGACCTCGCACTGCAGCATTAAAGCCAGTTTATCAGCGATTACACCGCGCAGCATAATGCAAGAAATTAGTTAAAGTGTGACTTTGTGGTAGGCGCGTGATTAGATTTGTTTTACCAATACCACCCACCAGAAACCATCGCTCACATGACACAATTCGCAACACGGCGTAAAGATTTTCCAATTACACCTGAATAGGGAGCACCAAAGGTACACACTATCATATCGAATATTTGGGGCTACAGTTGTCAAAGCCACCGCCAGGCTCGTTTCTTATATCGCACGCTTTAGAGCATTCAGCGGTTAAAGATGTGGTGGTTAAGATGTGGTGGTGAAGAAGCTGACGTTGAGAGATTTTATGGGGACCTACAATGCCTTTTAGACCGCACCCCATCATCAGACGTCGTATTTCTCATAGGAGACTGGAATGCTAAGGTCGGGAGTGAAGAAATATCCGGAATTATAGGCAAGTTCGCTCTTGGCGAGCCAAATGAAGCTGGGCAGAGGCTAGTAGAGTTTTGCCAAGAAAACAACCTGACCATAGCGAATACTCATTTTCAACAGCACAAGAAGCGCCTGTACACATGGACTTCACCGGACGGTCTATACAGAAATCAGATCGATTATATTCTTTGCCGGCAGAGATGGAGAAGCGCTATACAAGCAGTAAAAACAAGGCCTGGGGCCGACTGTGGCACCGATCATCAGCTTCTTGTTGCCAAAATTAAGCTTCGATTGAGGAAAACGCAGAACACTAGAAGGCGTTTCAGGTATGATCTGGATCAAATTCCATTAGAATATGCTGTGGAAGTGAGGAATCGATTTCGAGAATTAGATCTTGAAGACAGAGAGCCCGAAGAGATGTGGACTGATGTTCGTGATATAATACAAGAAGTTGCTACTAAGGTAGTTCCAAAGCAAAAGAAATGCAAGAAAGCAAACTGGTTATCTGAAGAGGCTTTGCAAATAGCTGAGGAAAGGAGGATGGCAAGAGTTATGGGAGAAAGAGAAAGATACAAGGTTCTCAATGCGGATTTTCAGAAAATAGCAAGGAGAGATAAGAATGCCTTCCTGAACATACAGTGCCAAGCAGTTGAGGACAACAGCCAATTAAGGAACACAAGAGCTCTGTATAAGACAATCAAAGATATCAAAGGAAGCTTCTGTGCTAAGCTGGGCGTGATAAAGGACAAACGAGGCAAGGACCTCACTGAAGCCTCAGAGATAAAGAAGAGGTGGCAGGAATACACAGAAGAACTGTACAAGAAGGGCCCGAATGTGCAAACCCAACATAAGACGGTTGTGATTACTGATCCCGAGCCGGGCATACTGAAGAGTGAAGTTGAATGGGCCTTAGCCAGCCTTGCTAAGAACAAAGCTAGCGGAATTGATGGCATTCCAGCTGAGTTGCTTCAAAACCTCAACCATGACGCTGTTAACATTCTGCATACATTATGTCAGGAGATTTGGACAACCCTGCAGTGGCCACAGGATTGGAGGAGGTCAGTTTACATCCCCATTCCAAAGAAAGGCAGTGCGAAAGATTGTTCCAACTACCGCACGATCGCGCTTATTTCGCATGCTAGCAAGGTGATGTTGAAAATCCTCCAAGATAGGCTGCGGCAGTATATGGATCGGGAGCTTCCGGACGTTCCGGAGAGTTCCAGAAACACATCTACTTCTGCTTTATTGATTATGCGAAAGCGTTTGACTGCGTAGA
Source organism: Amblyomma maculatum (assembly GCF_055883805.1). Classification (NCBI taxonomy): domain Eukaryota; kingdom Metazoa; phylum Arthropoda; class Arachnida; order Ixodida; family Ixodidae; genus Amblyomma; species Amblyomma maculatum. Next base: position 26,146,648 of record NC_139344.1, read on the forward strand.
TCACAGCAGATTGTGGCAAGCTCTCCAAGAGATGGGAGTTCCAATTCACCTCATCTGTCTCCTCAGGAACCTGTATGAAGGGCAAGAGGCCACTGTCAGACCTGGGCATGGTCTTACTGATTAGTTTCCGATTGAGAAAGGAGTGAGGCAAGGCTGCATACTGTCGCCCTGCCTATTTAACCTATATGCAGAGTGCATCACGAGGAAGGCCGGCCTGGACGAGTCTTCAGCTGGAGTGAAGATTGCTGGAAAACGTATCAACCACCTTAGATATGCGAATGATACCACTTTCATGGCAGAAAGTGAAGTGGAACTCAAGAGACTTCTGATGCGCGTACAAGAAGAGAGTGAGAAGTTTGGGCTTAAACTGAACATTAAAGAGACAAAGATCATGGCGTCTTGCCCTATCAAGTCCTGGTGCATCAACGGACAAGAAGTGGAAGCTGTGACAGATTTTCTGTTCTTGGGCTCCAAGATTACCTCGGAAGGAGACTGCAGCCATGAAATTAGGAGACGCCTGCTTCTGGGAAAGAGAGCAATGGTTAGCCTTGACCGCCTAGTAAAGAGCAGAGATATTAGTCTGCCAAGCAAGATCCGTTTAACTCGTACTATGGTCTTTTCAGTTGTGATGTATGGATGCGAGAGTTGGACTGTGAAAAAGGCTGACCGCCGAAGAATTGACGCGTTTGAATTGTGGTGCTGGCGAAGACTCTTGAGAGTTCCTTGGACTGCTAGAAGATCAAATCAGTCGATATTGTCGACCATAAACCCTGACTGCTCATTGGAGGGTCAAATTCTAAAGTTAAAGCTCAGCTACTTTGGTCATCTGATGAGAAGAGAGGAGTCGCTGGAGAAAGATTTGATGTTGGGAAAGGTTGAGGGTCGCCGGAGAAGGGGTAGGCAGCGAACGCGATGGTTAGATGGCATGCTCGAGGCACTGCAGATGAAGTTATGTGATGTTAGGAAGATAGTGAGAGACCGGAAAGCGTGGCGTGACATGGTCCATAGGGTCACGAAGAGTCGGACACGACTGAACGACTGAACTGAACTGGTTAAGCTAGCGCATCCAGCCATTGTCTTCGCGATATCGCAGGGTAAGCTTTTTGCATGCGAAGCCCCTATTGAAACTGCCTTCAAGGTTTTGTACCAAATTGTTCACAGCCCATACCATGCGTACGCTATAAAACATTCCCTTCATTCTTCACCTTCTTTTGTTTTCGACTGAAATACCCATCCTCTCCACGCCGCAGTGAAAATGGGCACTGTCTCAGGCAACTTTCTTTTCTTTCCAAAACCACCATTCTCTTTCTTACATATTCCCATGCCGTGCCGCTCTCCTGATGCAAAAAAAGCTGGTAATTTAAGCGATGCCTCAAGCCGCGAAACAAGGCTGGAAGGCAAGGTGCGCCGCCCACTTCTAAGAACAAAGGCCTGTGAAGGGGGCAACGAGGCCAGGAACTAAAGGACTTAACCGATAACCGTGCGTGGCTTTTCAATATATACGAGCCACCCCTGAATGCCCTACGTCTCTCCTGTAATACGCTTTATGCTTAACCTACTCTATTACGAGTCAAACTGCTTTTGTTTCGCTTCTCTTTCCCAGCTGTCCGTTCCCAAGCATAGTATGCTAATAGTACTTCTTCATCTACGATATTATATATTATTTCCCTTACATGCTGATCGCATTACTTCTTTATTGCCACCAATTCCTCTCATTATTTTCCCATTTGGATATTCATATCTCTATTTTTGAATGAATGGCTCTAATTCAAGGTCCCTAACATGGGTTTCAGGGAAACCTGCCTCTAATTGTTATATATAGGGTTTTTTAAATATATCGGCTTTATAGTAATGTTAGTAACAGTGAACATCAGAAAGGAGACTAGCTATTACCAACTAGCAAGTTCGATTACTGATGTTTAGTACTTAACTTTCTAACTATCGCCGATAGGCGCCAGATTGATTAGGAGTTTGCAGCCGGGCGTTTCTATTAGCCGCAGCAGAGTTTCAGAATTTCGAAAACGCGATTACCCTCAGCTCTGTGCCATATATTTTGGTCGTCTTGCCACAAACACATGCCGCTACGAAGAGCTTGCGTCTTTGGGTAATGGTGCCAAACGACTCCCATACACTTTCATATCGTGCTTACGTGTCATGTGAAGTTCTCTCTCTTGCGTGTGAGCAGGGTCAGCAAGTTGGCAGCGAGCAGCGGCCAGCTCTGCAGCACGGTAAGGGCAGCGACTGTTGCGTGAGAGATGCGGCACGGAATGCCGTGACATGGTAGTCGTTATACTTTGAGCGCGGGCCGTTTGGTAGTAGCCGGTGAGCAAAAGGATTTGAGCAGCAACGCGGAGGGTAATCATATTTTGAACGTTGTAAGGACTTATACGGGTATTATACTAATGGCGAGCCACAAATCGCTAACAGCACCTAAGCGCCTGTGTGTATTACAAGCTAAAAACAATTACCAAAAGAAAGAGAAAAGAGCTGGAAAGAGCTAAATACGTTAGTAACTCAGCTTATTTCGCCAACACTGGCATTGCTGACTATACTTCAAAAGGAATGCTTGCAGCCCAAAATACCACAGCGGTTTAACGTGTTGCCAGGGATTTCAGCAGGAATTGAAATTAGGACTGTGTTCAAAATTTTGCAGGGGAGAGGGATAGACGGCATGAGGAAAATTGCTAGTCATTTTTTAATTATACATCTTTTTGGTTGGTGTGTCGCGCAGGACTAGCAACGTTCATAACTTCGATACTCATGGGAAAGGTTACGAACAATTTTTTCACTTCACACAAGGCAAAAGTATGTGAAGAAAAGGGACTATACAAAATGCGTCAATAAAATACGCGGCAGTTTAGGTAGTAATAAACTTTCTAAAAATTGACTTGCTGTTTAACACTACTCTCGTAACGCAGACGTGGTAAACGCTTTTGACACTTTGCCAAGACCGCCTCGCTCGCCTGGTTTCTACGTTGTTCTGTCAATGCTGCATAAAATAACACAATCCCGATTGCGTTTTCTTTGCGCGCACATGCACACTTGTTAGGCCCGAGCACGCACGTCACTTTGCGCGGCGCAGGCAGAAAATAACAATGCTCCCACCAGTATTAGAAGCACATCCGTATTGAGAAACAATAAAATTTTATCCTTGGTGGACGCTTCACCCAAGTACCTGAGCACCTAAGAAGCAATAATTCATGCGAGACATCACGAAATCCTTACAACTGCAAGCGCTTTGCTCCTCGCCGCCGCTAGGCAGTATGCCACAGGCTTCCTTTGGTATCCCAACGCGGCGCCACCGTCTTGCGCACGCTATACATACACTTGCGTCGTGACCCTGTCATTTTCAAGCTGTGATAGCTGATTATCGTTACTAAAATGATTATCAGTGCTGATAATCATTTTCTTATTTTATTCGAGGCATGCGTTTGGCCGCTGAGTCATTGAGTGGCGTCACTAATGCTTCAAGCAAATCTATTGCTGAGGATATTGCTCTGCAGCTTATGGCCCAGAGCTGCAAAGTCAGGAAGTAAATCTGTCCACCCATGATGCGTTTCACCAAATATTAAGACGTTGGTTACTGTTATCCGGAACTTCGCTTCTACAGCAAAAAATGAAATATATTTGAATTGTTTTCCGCTGATCGAAAATAGATTTGTTAGATTGCTAGAAATCTTTGCTAGAAAATAGATTTGCACGTGCAAACACTGTTCAACACACATCTGGAATTTGCGCGCAACATTGTTGAATGTCAGTGTTGAGGGTGTAAAATGTTTTCCACTTGTTAGGTTAGATGTAATGTAGAGGAAGGGTAAGTGGTCCGTACATGTTGAGCAGATTTAGCATGTTTCTTCACACTGCGCTGCTCGCGCACCTTTAATTCCAGTAACATTGAAAGCTTTACTTCTAGCAGCCTTCTTGGCACAGCACTGAAGAGGACGGAGGGGGGGGGGGGGGGGCGTAATGTCATTTGTGACCATTACGGCGTCCAGGATAATGTTCCTCGCACATTAAACAAGTATTTACCATGTCCGCGGTGTGCTGTGAATATGACCACATTTAATAGCGATGTACATAAATGCGTTGTTTTAGATGCAGTGGTCTAGCAATGAGAAAAAGTAAGCCAAATAAAATTATGTCTCCTATTTAGGATATATCCATAGGCAGCTGTCATACACTGAGCAATGAGACGGGTAACCCAGGTGCAAAGTCTTCCGAGGAGCTGAAAAATGGAAGAAATATCACAGACCGCAGAATGCTGCTGGAGTATTGTAACGACACTTTAGACAGCCCGGCCTTAGGCACGTTTATACGTATAAGCTCTTACCTCATTCGTCAAGCCTTCAAGTGCCTCTGACTCGGGTAAGCTACTGCACTCCAGTTAAATGAGAACATTGCAAATTGAACGTTGTCCGAGCAGAACAGCAAAAAAAAAAAAAAAAACATTTTGACGAATTTGGATAAAAAGTACATTTGGCACGAAACCTAGTGACATTATGTGATTTTGTTTTAATTTGCATTTAAGGCATATCATCGAGTCAGTAAACAGTGAATGCCCCTCAATTTGACAGTTGGATTCAAGGAGTCGGTGTTCTTTCTGTATACCTTTATTATTTCGTTCCTACATGGCATTTCAAAAGTCTAACGAGTCAAAAGAATGATGTGCTCTCAGTCTGACGACGCGCAACGTATTTCGAGACGATGCGCCGATAAAAACAACTCAGGCTACCTTCAATCGGCCAAGCAGAGAAAACAGAGTGACAAACACTGAAGAGAGACCACACTTTTACTCAAACGAGAGCTATCAGCGCTGCTAGACCTCATAGGACGAAATGAAGTCAGTTAATGAAAGTTTACTCTCTTAAGAGCGTAAGCTCTCACTACTTTGCATTTGCCGATTTCTCGTCCGTTTCTCCGTCGCTCTCAGATTCAAGATGGTGCCCAAGTCACGGGATCATAGCTACAGCATTCAAAATATTTCTTAGCTACCACGCTACCACCCATACTGTGGAGTCCACCACCTGGTCCACCATGTGTGACGTCACTGTTCTCCAAAGCCACGTGACCTCTAGGCACCTCTGGCCTCAGACAGCTTTTTTGTTTTAAAGATAGTCCGACCCACGGCATTATCTGACTGTGCTTTATTTTCTCCTAAAGTGAGTGAAAGAACAGGGCCCTCCTCTGTTTCACCTGTGTCGCTAAAAATGTGAGAATATTACCAACTTAAGCTTTCTCACTTTTTCTCGAAGGCAGCAATAACCATCACAGATTTTGTAAAGGTAACATATAAACTATAAAATGAGACATACGTTAAGCTTATTATTTAGAAATTTCCTTACCGCGACAGGTAGGTTAAGTGCACGGCATTAATTCGTTGCGTACATGACCAGCATGCGTTTGAACATAGATGATTTTCTTTCGACGCCAAATATTTTTCAGTTACGCTTCTCTTACAATAAAACTTTGCTTAGCGCACTGCAAGCGCTTCTTTTGCATTGAAAACTAATTTTTCGTTTTTTTTTATATCTCTCTCTTTTTTTTTTTCTTTTTTTGGCGCTATTAAGCTATACCCGCACTTCGGTGGCTATGAGCAATGTAAGCTTTGGGAGCTGACTTTCTGAATCCGCTATAAATAGCTCGATTTGGTAAAAAAAAAAAAAATGCTTTAATGCTGGCAAACCACGCGCGAACAGATGAAGAGGTCGTATGAAATGTTCGACTTTTTCTTCAAGTAGAATTACTTTTGTGTTTACACTAGAGCACAAAAAAAAAACCACTAAGGTTTCATATCATGTTAGCGGTCCGTGACGATCTCAAAGAAGATAGAGACTCTTTCGTACGTAAACCACACGGTACATAGCACGAGTATAAAGAGAGATGTTGATGAAAATGAAAAAGGAAGGGGGGGGGGGGGGGGGCGAGAAATAAGAAATAATGTTCTTGTCATCACGTGCACAGCACGACTGTACTAGGCCGCTCATGGCAGCTGCCTTTTGTGGACTCCCATGCCTCTCACGTGGACGACGAGACCCGGGTGCCCCTTGAGGCGCGCTTTGCTGCTCGCGCTGATGGTGTACTTCCGGCTGTTGTGAATGATAGTGACGTCTTTCATGGAGGTACCAGCCGCCGTATGAGTGCGAGGGTCCGAGGTGTGCGCCCCTGTCAAGTACACCACGGGGCGCGGACGGGTTTTGCTTTTCGGAATGTGCGTCGTGCGAGCTGGCTGAAGCCTGTTGCTTGGCGGGAATCCCGCCGCCAGCCTCCAGCCCTGCGCCCCGGGCCGTGGAAATATTGGCCGAGGCGGTGGCATTGGCGGAGGCAGTGGTCGGATCGCTTGCGGAGGCGCCAGAAGCCACACCACACCATTGTTCTCGACCGGCTGGTCCCTGATAAACTTTTTGACTACCTTCACCTTGCTGAGCTTTCGACCTTGCATGGAGGGCCGGTTCTCGCGGCGCCAATGACGGAAGCCCATGGGTCGGTTGTAGACGTACAGTTTTTGGAAGGGCATCCTGGGAGGACCGCCCTGGGGCGCGTACAAGAAGGGCCCGCCGAAGTTAGGTTCCAGCGCGAACATGCTCGTTGCAGGCCTCGGCCTGCCGTACTGTTGTCTTCCCGAGAAGGCCATCTGCCGGATGCGATCCCACAGGTGCGCCGCAGCTGAGCGTGACTCACTGCCTGGACAGAGTGCCAGCAAACTCCAGGTCACTACGACACCCTGCAAGTCGATGCGTATCTATCAGTTGGCTGTGAGATGTAAACTCAAGCTTTATCACTCGTCTTTTCCCCCTCATACCTTCGGCCGTACTTTTCCTAAACCAAATTAGTCAATATTTTGTTAAATAAGAGCATAGCTCACACTCTTGAAATTCAGGACACAAACAAGAATTATGACTGGCTTCGTTCGATGATGATCAAAATAATGAGCACTAAACCATCCAAAATATGAAAGCGGAAACACTTATTACAAGCACTGAATTCTTACTTTATTTGACATCGCTTTTATTTGCGAGGTGAATATGGAATTTTTTTTTTAAGATTCAGTTAGGAAAATATTGGCGGAATAGTTTAAGCTACCGAGCAAAATTTCGGTTTAAAATTTCTTTTTTGCACGCGCACCGAGCAGTTAATGTTGCCATAGAATACCATTCAGGTAAATTTTCGTCAGTAGATAGTCGAAACGTGCAAGTATACCGAGAAATATCTGTAGATAAAATGGTTGTTATGGTGGACACTTACTATACACAAAAGAATTGTGTCCGTAAACACACCATTGTTGAAAATTATGCTTGCCCTCAATTTGCATGCACTTAATTGTTTCCAAACTAGATTGAAACGAAGCACTAGTTTAGTTATTCTTACTTTGTTGCTTGGGAATTTTCTCCGTGAGCCACGAATTTAAGTACTGTCTGAGTGCCTACAAGACCTCGTCCTGTCGACCGACCGCGCCTAAAGTGTGCATGTCCAAAGTGTTCATGACTTGTTTTGTGATCTGCATTTCCTGGTATGCCGTTAGTTTGATGAGTGAGCTTCGATTTTCAAAACATTACGCAAGGTTCATCAGCGCTGTAACTTTTGCTCACTATATTATAAATTGGTCGATGATACATGAGCGTTCACTGTTTGAAGAAGAAAAAAAAACATAGCTTGATGTCACACGAAAAGGCGAACTTTATCTTACTCCTTCGTGTAACAACAAGAAATCGTTTACGTAAACAATTACGCCTTACTACATAAGCCATGCCCATTTGAAGTGCATGCCTCTAGTGCAGAACCTCTCCATCGTAACCTCATCAGTTTGTACACCTCGCACTTGCTGTTAACATGAGCCTACAGCGAGCTTTAGTTTCGTGTTATTTACGTCCTTTACTAAAATTTTCGACATATTTTACTAAAGCGACGTGAAAGGTGAGATTTCAGTTTTCCCATCAGGTGCACGGTGCGATAGGTAAAACGTGAGCCCAAGTCAGCAGGCATGCAGAAGCATCAAGCTGAAGCTACATAGCGAAAGTACAGGTAATGGCTTTTAGCAGCAGCACATAAATACGACTATTTAATTAAACATGCATTAAGTTTCAAACTCAAGATACATGCAAAGACAATACGATGAGGAGAAAATGTGCAGAAATGTCATGAAACACAATTCTGATCTTTTTCGCGAAAGAAAGTGACTACTGAGGAAGATTAATTCATTACATAAATTAATCGCCGTGAATGCTTAAAATATTTGCAACTAGAAATTGAATTATCTGCGTTCTACAGCAAGTTATTCCTCGTTTTGGGCGTTTTTATTGCGATAGCAATACTGCGCCAGGTTTCGAACCGTCGCGTATCTCCGGCGAAGGTCCAGCTTGACCTTGAGCAGCCGAGGAGGAGGAGGAGGAGGAGGAGGAGGAGGAGGAGGAGGAGGAGGAGGAGGAGGAGGAGGAGGAGGAGGAGGAGACTGGTAACTTACGCTCTCGCGTCATACTTTTCAAGGATGAGCTTAAATGTCCCCACTAATGTAGCACCTTACACTGATAGGGTTTGATAGAGAAATAATGGAGCAGGCAAAAGTAGCTTCCGCCGTTGCTATCGCAATTCAACTAGGTTAACCTGAGTTAAACCAGAACTAATTTTATTTTACCTATATGTCCCTGGAAGCGCTACGGAGAAGAGGCGCCTTTGTATTATTTAATTCATTAAATATTTGCAAATGATGCTATGTATTTATGTAAAAATTTTGAGGATCACTCGTTACATAGAGCAGAAGCTTAGCATTTCGTGTCGATTAGAACACGCCGACAGTAAATTATGTAGATGTAACTTAAATATAAACCAAACTCTTCCCTTTTTTAACAGAGAAATGCTTTTTATGTGTTTCATAGATGTCGCACTTCCAGTAAACGGTATTGAACACGTGACTGGACGATCGCTGAATACAGTTGCTTTCACAAGTTCATTGGTTGCAGTGGGACCAGCATATTCAGAATACCAATAATGTGGGCGGCTTCATTTGTCTTCTTCCTCAGTCCTACAAACGACATCTTTAAAAGATTTTTGAGGAACTTCCTTTCTGTGGGAAAATGATGTAAATATATTGAATGAATATAGCAACTTAAAAACACAAAGGCAAAGTCGCAAGCATCTGGCATCCTATTTGGTGCTTTGGGGCTTAATGCGTGTGGTAGGCATAAATCAGCGCCTGCGAAGAAGAGAAATGATTATGTCGCATTTTGTGGAGCTCAGTTACGATTTCCTTCTACAATAAAAGATTCGGCACTTTAACTTGAACTTAATAATCTCGGTAACGTGTCATCGTGAAGCCACCTCATGCCGCCCCTCATCAGGAGGTAGCAACTCACCGCGGCGCTTTTGGTTAGAGTCACCTCAGTCGCAATCTGTGTCTTCTTGATATCTCCTTCTAATAGTTACCTCTGCTTTTATGGACACATTACTTTATATTTGCCTCAAATTTTTCGATGTTTTTTGAAAAGGCATCTCTCAACCTAGTGATCGGTCTGGTCACCTGCACCCATGTGCTCATTTTATCTGTGTGCAACACCAGAATACACAAATTCAGTTTCCCCCCTACATTTCGTCCCTTGACCACGCTAGCCACCCTTTGGCTCAGTGCTAAATCAGTTAACACCAGAAGAACAATTTGCTGTTTCTCTATTTCAGTCGGCAAGGCTTCTCTTCATTCCGTATCTTATAGTGAGACTTGGAGCACTTCACTTATCCAACTGATATTCGGTATTCCGACCACTTTTCCCATTTGGATCACTGTGCCATATCAGTCGTCGTGAGAAAAATCTTGCCTTCACGCAAAACCTTTGCCAATTTTACTTTGGTGGAGCACCTGTCAATGAGTCAGTGAAGAGGAATTTTGTCGCCAGGAAACAGAAGGCATCTAAATGCCGTAAAACTGTGGAAGATGTGTCACCAGAGTTGCCGGTCTTCCCCTTTAATTCATCCGTACCTCAAACATGTTAGCAAGCCCGAATAGCAGCTTGAGCTTGCTGGTTAGGCATCTTGAGGTAACAGCGCAAAACGCTCGTTGTGTCGTCTTCTAGTCCTGTGCTCCCGTCCACGTTTTGCACTGTTACCTCAAGATGCTAACAATGTGGCCCAGGACATCACTCTCTAAAATCAATCTGTTCCGAAAAGCCTAAATTTTATGATTGCTCAAATAATTTTATAAACTTTTCGAGAGCAAAACTGAGTCCCTAAGTACTCACTCTCAGTGTCTGTGCTCTCGCGAAAAATATTGAAACCTTTGAAACCTTCACCGGTGACACCTGTGGTTTCTCTAGATTATTTTTGCAGCTCCGTAAGTGCATAAGGATTACGAAAAGCGAAGTAAGATACCTTATCCATCTCGTGGGCGGAAACATGCACATGAGATGAACATCATCATCTTTAACACTACACCCTACTTAAATACTAAGCATGGGAGCTCTATCTAACATATAATACAAGCGACGGAGTCTGCCCAATCACCTGTTTTTCCTAACGCTATACATTCATTTTAGGAGAAGACGTGTCCCCCGGAACAAATGAACTAAACTGTATACTGATAGAACAAGAAAGCTACACCAGCCGCGCCGTGACAAACGTAGGGCTAAGCGCACCGGCAACGCAGAGAGCATCGTTAATCGTCTCGAGCCTCGATTCCAGCGGCGCGACGCTGCTGCTGGCCAAAAAGAACTTCGCAGTGAGGACACTGAGAGCGCGTCTTCAATATTTGAACGAAAAACAAACAAACAAACATGCGTGACGTTCATCAGTGAGCGTGCGATGGCGGCTCGAGCGCCAGTGCACTTTTGTCATGCGACCACATGCCCAGCTCGCCTCCTTCCGATAGTGAAACCACTGTCACCCAGATGCAGACTGAGTTTGCAGGCTTCTTTCAGCAACGTAGGGGCTAGTTGTACTGTGAAGCTATCCTCTGCACTGAGCGTGTGCACTGGACTGTTCAAGCGGTTTTGTTCTTCATATTCCATCAAGTGGCTACGAATCCAGAATCAACAATACTTTTGCCGCAGTCCCCGTACGGAGAAGCAAGCAGCTATCATACTAGAGGCGAGTGTGAAGGGTACTGCAAGCATTATTTAAAGTGTCCCATAAGCCTGTATTTTCTCCTCTATTCATAAACATGGTATATGGTTACATACCTTATATTACGCAGCTTGCCGGAAGCGTTTGGCGTGGTTGCAAGCGCCTATTCCTATTCAATTCCTATTTCCTATTCAATTAATTCCACCGTTCTGATAAGCTATAGCGTATTCAGCAACCATAAAATTTGAGCGAATTTCATCTGAAGAGGGGTACTACATGAGATGCAATATAAGGTTTTGAAAATCTAAAGGCGCACAAAATAAAGGTATACAGTGTTAGATTTCAATTACATCCATATTATTCCTACCGTGAGCTTATTACGCAAATATTTATACTAGATTGTGTCGCCATCTTCACATTTGTCATTGTCATCAGCCTGCAGGGGCAGGGAAAATGCTCTCCCATAACCCACAAATTGATCCGTTCCTTTAGCAGTACTCTTTAGCCAAGTACCATTAAACCGGTATAGTGAACTCATTTATGCTAGCTAAGATTTAGTGGCAAGGTATAAAGGAAAGTCATCAAATAATTCTTCCTTTGTTTGCGATCAGATGCAAAGCATTATGCTAAAGACATGAAGCAGTAAGTTCGGTATGCATAACGAAGTTGTCAAGCACAAAAGATACGCAAACAAGCCTGAAGCGACAGTGTCAGAAAAAAAAGGCATCCGTACTCAACGTTGCTCTCTGATAATCTCTGCATTTAGATTTTCGTTGAAGTTCGGTGACTCAACCATACCTCCTTTCATGCACCTCCAACGGTTTAAGCCTTGCTTAAGTGAGCGTCGTGGGCCTCATGCGATTACATTGATTTGATGAAATAAAGAAAACTTTGACAATTGCGCTCGGCGCACCTGCTATACCGGTTTATTTGGTCCTCGCAATAGTCAGATGATTATTGACAATACATAGTCTGAGACACCCTTCATAAACGCGTTGTTCACACACGTAGCAGCCTTATTTTATTTAGATATATCTAGATATAGCTAGACTCTTGTACTGCTTCGTACGTGGTTGACGTGATGTGGCACAAGGCACGTTCGACTATAAAAGTTCTTGAAGCTCTCGCTGGTATGTCCGCACTCATTGAAGCCAGTAAGAAAGCGAAGAGGCCCTCACGAGGGAAATTGCAGGCGAACTCGAGCCAGTGCAGAAAGCTATGAAATGCATTGTAATATTTAGGAACTTAAGGCCGATATAGTTGAAATGAAAAAGAGACTTATGAGTGTAAAAAATTGAAAAAGAAATAAAGGAAGAGGAGCGTTGCATTAAGAAATAACCAGAGGAGATCAAAATATAAGTGAAAGTGATTGACATTAAACAGTACAGCAGAAGTAGTAACCGGCAAATCAAGGGAATTCTTATGGTCTAAGATGAATACCTTGTTTCCATATTGCATGAAGTTTCGCGCCCGCTGCAAACTGAAATCAACGACAGTAACATTGAGGTCGTTCATCGAGCCGGATGTCATGGCCAAACTTTCTTATTTTACTGTCATACTGCAAGATCCAAAATGCTGAAAAAAGTTAAAACTCAGTGACTAAAGACACCACATTTGCAATTCATGGGCACATTGCTCACTCAGAGCTGCCGGTCAGTGTCCACCTCACGTGGTAACGCATATAGTAGAAAAAAAAAAAAGAAAAAAACGTTTCTTCGTGCTTTGCGACACAGCCTGATGGGTTTTTTTGTATGACATGAACTTATACGCCAGCCCCGTTAAAACCAGCGTACACTTCGCGATCTAAGTGCGGTCTGCTTGAACTCCACGCTTTTGTTAAATCACCATGATTCTTAAATTAGAAGACACATTGCATATCCTTTAGCATAGTGAAGCAGAAAACTGAGGCACCTGCACGTCGCCTGTATTAGGTAGACCGTACACATGCCTCCAGTCTTCGTCTTCTACAGCACAATTCAAGGTGAGTGCATCGTCAAAACATTTCGAATTAGGCGGCATCAAGGAACGCAACATTTCTCTTATTTTCTCTGAAAAACTACCGCCGCTAAGAAGGATGCAAATGGCACACAGTATTTGCACTGCATCACAGCGTGCCATGAAGCAACACTTTGGAGAAACTGACATATTGGAACTGCACAGGAACGTCAGTTCTGATTCATCAAAATACGACGTGATTGTCGAGCTCATGGGAATAAGTGCGACTACGCTCACCTATGAATGAAAAGTAACTTGCGTTATTGCTCAGGGGATAGATTATGCGTCAGGGTTTAATAAAATGAAAACAAAACACTTCTAGCTGAAGAAGTGTCTGTAGAAACATAATTATAGAGCACCTGAAGAATATCTTAAAAATGTACAGCTACGCTTACTTTCGCGCCCCATTTTGTGTCAGCAGGGACGACGTCAATGCTGGTATTGCAAGCCGCCACCGCAAGAATGGGTGAGGGTGTCTGTCGGCGCTGTCGTGACAAACGTGGCCTCTGTAGTTGCCCTTGCCGCCATGGTTCACCGAATGTGGGGCATGAGCACTATTTTGAGTGCGCAAGATCCGCCGCCTTAATGGCTGCATCTCTGCACGAACGCAGTTTTTCGTTTTAATATTCCACATTGTCCAAGTACATCTGATAACGCCATGCTCTTCAGTCTGTACGTTAAGCGAAATTGAATGAAAAATTTAAGGTTTTTTTGGTATTGTTGATTTTTATTTTACGGGGGGGGGGGGGGGGAGGTTAAAGCTTTCCAATAGTTTCTAGCACAGCTAAAATTTACAGACGACAAAGGAAGAGCACACAAATGAATACTCCATCCTTGTGCTGTCGGTCCTATGCGTGCCGGTAGTTTTGCTGTGGCGGATCAAACACCCCCGTATCTGAGCGTGGATAAGTACCGCTATTTCACACGCACAATTCGTACCTTTAACACAAAGTCATTCATGAGTTCGATCGTACATACCTTATGCTTATACGCAGACAGAAGTCGGTAGCCTGATAAGGGTATTTTAAGGGTAGTGCAAGGAGTGCTCATTGTTGTGCAGGTAAAACAAAATGACCATTCATAGAATTTAGGTAATAGCCTGTAAGTACCGCAATGCTCGAAGGAAAAGGAGGTTTGCAGTCAGTATACGAAAGTTCGCATCTGGATGCAATAACAAAAAAACACAGATGAAAAAAAAATGACTGCACGTCTGAGTGATGTTTCTGAAGCCATCAGATTTTTTTTTTTTTGTCAGCACTTTCACTACCAATCTTGTCGCAAACTTTCACTAGTTTCATAAATTACAAAACTATTAAAGAGAACACAAAATTTTAACTATCGCTGTCATCAACTGCCCTTCGTTGCGTAAGAAGTGGCGGTAATGTACAATCTGTGCTTAGGCATGGCATACCTAACAGCATCGCAAAACTTTATGTAAAAACGCAATTTCCTACTATTTCTGTGCGTACAAGAGCTCTATGACATAGCGAGAGTAGACCGAATGTGAACGTATGCATGGCGGAAAATAATTATTATTGGCAAGTTTCGTTTTCCCCAAGAACGCGAAATAATAGTGAGCTCTAGACGACGGCCACTTTCCTCCACCGTCTCTGCATTTATTTTTATCCCATGAATCGAAAAATTAAAAGAAGAAAAGTGCCAGAAACCTAACACAGAAGAAGAAGAAAGCTTTGTTGCGCACACGAGTGAAATGTTTAGTTCGGGTAGCGTTGCTACGTCCAGCAAGTGCAATGGTCTGAATATTTCATGTTCAGTTCCTTAGGGCACATCCACGGCTGCGTTTCTGGCCTGCACAGTTGCATATATTCTAACAAACTGCAGCTGAAATTTGGCATTACTCAAGCGCGACATCAACAGCATGCCGGTTCAGACCGGCCACCTGAAAACAAGGTTAGTTAGTCAAAGTAGTGCGGTATGCGACATGCAGAACAAACTCGGTCGTCACTTACCCACAGAGGCCTCATCTTCGCGCCCACAGCTGTTGCGCGCGGGCCTCTCGTGAAGGCCTCTGGCCCGCCGCAGTGTCTCGTGGAAATCTGAGGCGCTCCCCATCAACGTGACGTCTCCCTTACCCGGCGTGCCTCCAAGCGAGGTATTGAAGGGATTCAGTCAAACGTGCACACTTCCTTCATTCCTCACGCATGTGCCGCGCTTGTTCAACGCGCCGCTCTTCCTGATGCTACGCCGCCCCGCGCTTTGCGCATGTTTTTTTTTTTTTTGCGCCTTTTTTTTTTTTTTTTGTTACGGTGTCACCTCGAATGCATAATATAGCAGAGGCAAACTGAGCCGGACAGTTGTGATGCACCGCCACTTCCAGGGCGGAGCGCGAAAACTCGAGGATGGCGCGTGCTCGTCGCTTTCTTCCTTCGCACTCGGCGCAAGCTAATGGCTGAGAGTGGTTTCGGACCAAACGAGAAACATCTGTGAAAAATGAGAAAAACAGGGTATTAGAAGCCTCCCTTTTCGGAAACAGCTGCTCCAGTTTTTGCTTACATATGTGTTGTAAGTCATCTCCACAGACGTCTGCGTTCGCTTTCGTTGACTTGGAACGTGGGTACTGCAAGCTGGGCGCATTGCGCAACGACCTGAGCTCGAAGGTCTCGCCGCCCGATTGCTAGTGTACTCTCCTGCGTCATCGTGGCTCAAGTGATGTCGCCGGCGCCCAATTTTAGCTTTGATATGTCCGTGTCGATTATTACCGGAGGTTATGAGTCAATGCCGGGCCGTATATATATATATATATATATATATATATATATATATATATATATATATATATATATATATATATATATATTAGAATGTTACGACAAGCGCAACTGTGCCTTTTCAAAGTTTATTTCGCCGGCAGTTTTGATGATGGTATTCCTTCCTTCGACAGGGTAGCTTTTTACAATAATGAAGTTTCGTTATCATCGGCTTGAAGAACGACGAGGAGGTGTGACCCTGCCCACGTGGCCTACTACAGAGTGGCGGTGAGACCATACATAGCATGCCAAAACCAGGTGCGGCATGTTATATGGTCTCGCCTAACCGTCTCCCTCTTTTTTTTTTTTTTTTGTTCGCTTCCCTCTTCAAAGCCTTCCGGAATAGTCAATGATCGAGTATTCTTAGCACGATCAAATCGGCCATTGTCTACTTTTGACCCTGAAGCAGCAACGCTTTAAGCCAGTAGCTTGCTCCAGGGCACACCTGAGCGGCTGAAAAAGGTGACATATAGCGTCTTTTTTACCCGTTTACAAATTTGTATTGTAACGCCATATCCTTAAAAGCCGGGGGCATGGGAAGCGAAAAGCGAAAAATCACGGGTAAGCCTATTGCAGGTGATGATTGCCAGTGACCAGGCCCCGCACTGACTGGTCGTCGAGTTGCGTGACGTCACGAAACTGCATTACGTAATTGAAATGCCAGGCATTGCCATCTGGCCTTCGAGATTATAGGGTGAAACCGGAGTGCAGCATTCCAGGAGCCTTGAATCCCCAGTTAGGCTCATGCCCTTAGGTCACGCAGGCACATTCGTATGGCTTCGTTATAGAGGCTCTTTATATCTACGTCGCGAGAGCGCTTTCACCCAATGGGGTGCCGTATGTCTCTGCACTACTGTGCGTGTATTGAATTATAGAAGCGCAATAAAATGAGTACTAATTAAGCTAGCAGGAAAATGAGTGCACATAAACTAGGATCTCAAGAGGAGCCAGAAAACGGGAGCTATTAACGCTGCCGCATCATAACCTTAAATATGCAGCTAAACTGACCCCTCCCCCCACACAATTTTTAAGAACTGTATACGAGAGATGCTCCCGTGCGGTCTGTGCATACGGCCTTTAGAACAAGGCGGATATGACGTACGTGATGGAGCTTGACGATTAGACAGTCCCTTAGCAGTGATAATCAATTCGCTTTTATTTTTGTCTGTCTGTCTGTCTGTCTGTCTGTCTGTCTGTCTGTCTGTCTGTCTGTCTGTCTGTCTGTCTGTCTGTCTGTCTGTCTGTCTGTCTGTCTGTCTGTCTGTCTGTCTGTCTGTCTGTCTGTCTGTCTGTCTGTCTGTCTGTCTGTCTGTCTGTCTGTCTGTCTGTCTGTCTGTCTGTCTGTCTGTCTGTCTGTCTGTCTGTCTGTCTGTCTGTCTGTCTGTCTGTCTGTCTGTCTGTCTGTCTGTCTGTCTGTCTGTCTGTCTGTCTGTCTGTCTGTCTGTCTGTCTGTCTGTCTGTCTGTCTGTCTGTCTGTCTGTCTGTCTGTCTGTCTGTCTGTCTGTCTGTCTGTCTGTCTGTCTGTCTGTCTGTCTGTCTGTCTGTCTGTCTGTCTGTCTGTCTGTCTGTCTGTCTGTCTGTCTGTCTGTCTGTCTGTCTGTCTGTCTGTCTGTCTGTCTGTCTGTCTGTCTGTCTGTCTGTCTGTCTGTCTGTCTGTCTGTCTGTCTGTCTGTCTGTCTGTCTGTCTGTCTGTCTGTCTGTCTGTCTGTCTGTCTGTCTGTCTGTCTGTCTGTCTGTCTGTCTGTCTGTCTGTCTGTCTGTCTGTCTGTCTGTCTGTCTGTCTGTCTGTCTGTCTGTCTGTCTGTCTGTCTGTCTGTCTGTCTGTCTGTCTGTCTGTCTGTCTGTCTGTCTGTCTGTCTGTCTGTCTGTCTGTCTGTCTGTCTGTCTGTCTGTCTGTCTGTCTGTCTGTCTGTCTGTCTGTCTGTCTGTCTGTCTGTCTGTCTGTCTGTCTGTCTGTCTGTCTGTCTGTCTGTCTGTCTGTCTGTCTGTCTGTCTGTCTGTCTGTCTGTCTGTCTGTCTGTCTGTCTGTCTGTCTGTCTGTCTGTCTGTCTGTCTGTCTGTCTGTCTGTCTGTCTGTCTGTCTGTCTGTCTGTCTGTCTGTCTGTCTGTCTGTCTGTCTGTCTGTCTCTCTCTCTCTCTCTCTCTCTCTCTCTCTCTCTCTCTCTCTCTCTCTCTCTCTCTATCTCTCTCTCTCTATCTCTCTCTCTCTCTCTCTCTGTTTGTTTGTTTGGTTTAGTTGTGAGGGGGATATTAATCCGCCAAAATGAAGGCCTTCAGCATGACAGACGAACCCCGTTTTAAAATCTTCTTTACCGACAATATGATACAAAATTTCGAATGTCAAAAATGGTGATTAGAAAGCTTGTTGGGCTGGCTTTCCGGCAATGCGCATTCAGAAAAAGTCGTCTAACGCATGTTTCTTGTGCATTAAATACAGACGTCGTTTGTGTATTTAGTACCACACGTAACCAGGTTATTATAATATTATGCAGTGCAGGAAAGGCACCTGAATTAGCTTTCAAATGCGTATTTTTGACGCCTCATATTTCGTATACACTGCTGATTAGGAAATTTCAAGAACTGGGTATACACCATGTTTGTTGATGTCCTTCAATTTTGCTAATAACATTAGAAATCAAAAATAAAGTTGAATAAAAAGTATATAATCGTATATTTATCAAGCTTAGTTGTGTACATGATGTCCGCTTCCCCTGCAAAGACCACGCGGACATACGTCTAGTAGTATGTTTGTCTGATTGCTAATTGCTGTCTAAAGCTTGAGTTATGATGAGGACGATCAGGTTATGACTAGGATAGCCAGTTGTTGTCGGGATGATCATTTCTATCACACTGAAATATTTGTGCGCCTAGGGGCGGTGAATAAGACTATGTGCCACACGGCATGGCCACTGCAACTGCTCGGCACTGGCGCCCTCATTATAGGTCCCGTTCCCATCATTCGAGGTCCGCAGATGCACGCGATATCTTTAGATTGTTTCGGTCACGTGGCGGAATTAAAAGCTGAATGAAGCAAAAAAAAAGAGATTCCTGGACTGCCAAAAAAAATAAGGGCTCAAAGCGTTAGCGAACGAAAGGCGCTACCGAAGACTGCTCAAAACCTCATCAAATCATAGTATGCTGTCATCTTTGACACGCGGTCCGCTTTGCTGTATTTACGTCACTCATTGAATCTATTGATTTTCGATAATTGCTACGAGGGTGCTTCATTTCTTTCAGATTACGCCTTCCGGCTTTCTTATACTGTACGCCTCACTTACGGCAAATTCCTTTTGTATCTATATACATAAAAACTAGCCCGCCTAAAGTCTTACAGCGGCAAGTTTCGGGGCCTGTGTCATGAAGGAGGAAAGCTCGTGAAGTTGTTTGTCCCCAAAAAAGAGGCTGCGCGGTAAAATCGGTCGGTGACCTTGTTTTGTCGTGGTAAAACACTCTGCAGCTCATTTGACTAACCGCATATATGCCGGGTTCTCCTAGCTTCTTCTCCGAAATGATTTAGCATATCGCAATAAACAAACCTGCAAAGGAAACCCCCGCACGAGGAATCTCGGAAACAAACACAGCAACGTGCACTTTAGGAAAACTCGATGCTCTTCTTACGCTGTGGAAATGCAGTTTCGGTAGGCAGAATGTCTGCTTAGGCAGGCTCCTTCGGGAGACGAAGAGACCGTCCATAGCTGAGTTCAACTTCACGGATTCTAAACAGGCTGCACAACACAGCACACAACACCGCTGCTTGTCACATGGACCTGCTGTAGGCCGCTACGAGACAACTGCTCAGAGTGATCGCAACCAGCAATGACTTTTTATAATTACTTCGTATAGTCAGTCCAAAGGGCTTGTCAAATATGCTTCGCATAAATAGGTAATTAACTTGAATTAAATAGGTAACTATATTGTAGTGCATTGATTAAAACAAAAAAAAAGCGAAACAAAACAGTTGACACAAGCTTTTGAAGCTTGAACCGGCCATCTGAACAAAGTGTGACAAGCTGACAGTAACAAGACGAAATGTAAAGGCGACCTGGGCCAATTAGAATGGCACCCACAACATGATTGTGTTCCCGCCCCATTCTTACACCGCGATCGACAGGGGCTTATTCGAACAAAATCATGTAGCGCGCGACATCCTCGTAAGCCTGCTCCTATCGGCTTTGTGAAATAGCTCAGAGGTAGATATGGTCCTGACGCTCAGGCTAGTTCGAACTCGGGCTCCACTTGGTACAGTGATTTTCGGATTGAACAAAGTAAAGGGAAAACAAGCAGGTTTGTTGGCACACGCAATAAAATTTATTTACGTAACTAAAAGATTTGAAGAGCAAAATGTCCAGAGCTAAGAGTTCATTGCGAGGAGTGTCCGGATGAACATTTCCTAAGGCCTGCTTTCTCACTAAGCATTGTCCATGAACCACTCAGGTCCAGCTCCTCACTGAAGACGCTAGCCAATCAAACACAGGGTACATTCCTCCAAGCGAGCAGCCAATCAAACACATCACTGCACAGAAAGTATAATGCAAGGGCTATAGCAGTAGTGTTGCACGCATTGCCGTGTGTCACACTGTGGGAACGGCCAGGAGGGAAGGAGCTCCGCTACTTGCTCCTGTACAGCGGCCACCCCGATGCAGACGGATTCCGCTCAGAAGCACATGCGATGCGTGCTGTGCCACGGGCGCCGGCTAGCAACAATGGCGTGTTTTCTACTGTACAACACGGCTCCTAATGAATGCGTATGACGGTTTATATCGTCTGACCCCTTTCTTCTCACTAACGGTCGCCCCCTCCTCATTCGGAAAGCTTGTCGCCGTCATTGGGTGCCCCTCTCCTGGAAGGATTTATACATCGACTCGAGCAAAGCGTGGGAAGAGCTCGTATGCCCTTAACTTCTTGGCGCGAGACCTTGGTTTTGTTCGATCTCCGGCTAGTCAGACAGCGCGCCGACAGCCACTTCAGCTATAGCAACAGTTCCCAGGTTCGAACTCAGACACGGAATCCCAATTTCGATGGAGGTGCTCGAATGCTGTACAATGCAAGTACACATTAGAGATCGTCCAGTGGTTCAAATTAACCAGGAGCCTGTCACTGTGGCGTCTCTCATATGAATGGCTTAGTGATGCATAGCCTCACATGCTGATACCTCCAGTGCAGGGGATGCCTCTTATCAGAGTGTAAAGGTACTCTGCCCTACCCGAATTTTTGAAGCAACATTCTTTTTCATTCAGATTCCTTTCGGCCTTTGTCACCACGCCCTTGTTTTTTCCCCGATCAAGAACAAAGCACGGCTGGTGGCCAAACTGAAATGAGCTTGTATAGGGGAAAAAAATGTTGCCTTATGTGGGGGCCTAAGGCATTTGACAGCTTCTGATTTGAACAAACGTTTATACTGTAACAAGTTATTTCTGAAGCAAGCTAATGTGCAGCATGATAGTTACAGAGACGCTCGCAAAAAGAAAGAAAAAAAAAACACTTCATTTCATCTGATTTGTCTTCATTTGTTTTAACAGCTACGGCTCGTAGCCAGGTTTTAAGGGATTATAAATGTGTTTAAATGTCTACACTAACTGCAGTCTATTTCTTAAAGTACTGTTTAAGAAGTCTACATTTTTTTACCCACCAGACCAATTCCAATATTACAGCAAGGGGTAACAAAGTGCAACGAAAATGTACTACACAGGTAAATTGCTAATTAATAAATGCCCGAAATAGAAATAACATTACAAAACTGCTGAAAGCCTGAAACCATTTCGTTATCTACAATGTTAACTGCCGGCGATGAGAGGCCCTTTCAATCGCGCTAATTCTTCAGAAAGAAAAGACGATTTACTGAAGTTATTTGTCGCATCTGAAATCTCGTCCTTTGAATTCATGTTCGACAAGCTCAGAAGTATAATGTGGCAGAAAAATATACTTCGGGGGTTGATTTCTGACCCGAGTGTGATAAATATAACTCGGTAGTATGCCCGGACAAGGTCTTGAACTGCAGAGAATCAACTTCATTCGGTCGTTGGTTCGCGCTATATACGGCTTTCAGGGCTATTCTGGAGCCTGAGGCTGAGAGCTATAAAGAGGTCTAGCGAACGCTTCTTATGCTTCTTGGTAAAGCGTTTAAGTGCTTGTTGGGCAGGTTGGCTCGTAAAAAGTTTTAAATGATCTTCAAATTAAAACAAAATTGCAAGTCGTGATCGCAAGAGCAAGGTTTGAATGTGTTAGCAAATAGTTCACAACACCTATAACCGATTGGATATTTTTCAACCCACTGCAAACACATTTTGTTGGTCAAATTGCAAAGACCCTATTTTATTCGCTCTCAACTACTATTGAACTACAAGTACGATCACCGTCTTCTTCACTATATTGTTGTTAATATCCTTTTGCGTCTTTAATTTGCATTCACCCCAACAAGCACCGTCTTTTGGTCCGTTTGCTTGTGGGGTTTAACGTCCCAAAGCGACTCAGGCTATGAGCGACGCCGTAGTGGAGGACTGCGGAAATCTCGACCACCTGGGGTTCTTTAACGTTCACTGACATCGCACAGCACACGGGCGCCTTGCTTTTTGCCCCACATAAAAGCGGCTGCCGAGGCCGGGATTCGATCCTTGCATCCTTGGGAACAGTAGTCGAGCGCCGTAACCACTGCACCACCACGGCGGGCGTCTTTTGGTCCGTTCAATTGGTTGTAATGCCTCTATTTCCTCCGTATCATCATCTCTTTATCACCTTATCACTTTCTATCACCATCTGAACACCCATGTTATCACTTTCTAAAATATCATCTGATGTCGCGTTTCTATCGCTCATTAACACACACAAACTAGCTTGATGTCTGTCCTTCGTTACTCTGTTACGTCTGTCCTTCGAGTAGCTTCGAGTAGCCTTGGCTATGGTTGGAGTTTTCGGTTTTTATCTTCTGAGAATTCGGCCAACTTTTTTCGGTGTTTATTTGGAAACACAACATCCCGTTTTTTTCGGTTAATATTATTTTCTTCTGAAGAAATATCTTTTTTTTCCGGTGAGATAAGTTGAGGCATACTCGTACTGTTAAAAGTGGCGTAGTGTTAATTGTGGCTTTTCTTTCTTGCATGTTGTTTTATGCACTTTTATTTAATGTACAGTTGGTCATATATACAGCTAGGCTACTGGAAGCAAATGCTATTGCCATGATGAAAATAGCGTTATGACAAAACGCATATGTAAAAGAAACTCACACGTTAGACAAAGGAGCAAACTTATGCCTTGTGTCCCTTTGTCTAACGTGTGAATTTGTTTTACATATGCGTTTTGTCGTAACTTGTGGCAAACGTTTCGATTAAAAACAAAACCAAAACACAAAAACAAAGGAGCAACTGAATTTATTACGATCAAATGTTAGCATCAACCAAATCCCTCAATCCCATTCGTGAGTCCATGAACAATGCCTCAAAATTCTGGACCGCTGTACATAAACCAACGATCCCACTGTCTCACATTATGTCCCTGAATTGAACACTTGTAATTGTCTACCCGTCATCGAGAGTTCACGATGTGCATGAAGAGGTACGAACTTTTTACGGTTTTAATCGAACCTTTTAAAATGTCTCCGGCGTACCTTAATCGGTGTTTTTCGGTTTAAATCGAAAAGTCCGACCCATGAGGCTCCATACTCGCTTCTCACTAGGAACTCCTGGGCTCTAAAACTTCTTTGGCGCATGAGGACCAGAGGCAGCTCGCAGAAACTGCTCATCGCGCACAGTAATGCTAGTGCATTGAAACACGAACTGGGTAGATGTCTTAATGCATTCCTTAAATCCGAACCGTAATCGGAAGAATAGCGCGGACAGTGTACTTTGTCAGAGCACATTTTTCATCTATACCTGACTGATATTGACAGCTGGCTCCCGTGGTAGCCTAAAACACATGCAGGGGTGCAAGAGGAGCGGTCGCTAGCAATTGGCCACGGGATAACCTCTCTTGTCGTTCTCCTCTCCTTTTGTTCTTGCTCTTCACAGGCAGGTTCCAAGCGAGCGCAGGTGATGACGAAGGTGTATACGGGTAGCTGGGCGAGGAAGACGACGTTGGCTGGTGCCTTGATCACCACGGAACCGCAACGACAGTCACCGCCTTTGCAATGGTTTCGCCAACGAGCAGCGTAGGTTGCATTTTATCATCTTCTGCGGTAGCCAAACTAAGTCCACTCCAAGAAAAAAAACCTATTTCTTATACCTGCAATCAATGCTACAATATGACAGATGTGGCCAACTGGCCGCGTACTTTTTTATCTACCCGCTTCACTCTCTCTGCGACCTTCTGTCACCTTCACTCTCTGCGAACTCCTGCTACAAATCTGCTCCGCTTACAAGGGTACCATCTCATGCCCTGTCGAAGATCATTTCTTCTTCAAGGTTTAAGCTAGAAGGACATTTAGTAGCCCTCTTTAAACTCCGCCACCTTCGTGGTACAGTGGTTACGGCGATAAACCGCTGAACGCAAGGACGCGCGACCAAATCCCGACCGCGCGGGGGCCGATTTTTGATGGAGGCGAAGAGTAAGGCGCCAATGTACTGTGTGATCTCTTAAGTGTACGTTAAATAACCCCAGGTGATCGAAATTAACGCAGCAAACCACTATGGCTTACCTTATAGCCTGGGTCACATTGGGGCGTTAAACCCCATAAACCAAACGAAACCCTAAACTCCATTCGGATGGAGAAGTTCGAGAACGCTTCCGTGAACGTACTCGTTGGAGCGTGCGGCGTTGTCCGTTAGGGTGAGCTATAAAAAATACTAAAGATAGGGTCTAGTTACACCGAACAATTATTTAACAGTATCACACGAGAGAGTGTGGCCAGTGGCGAAGTGAAGCGATGAAACTGCATGCATACGCAGGTGCGGGCAAACTTCGCATAGTTTTAGAGAGTAGCTTCTGTTACTCGCGGTGTAACTTCGAACCGTGTCCTTATTAGGTACAGGTGTCCGCCGAAAATTGAGACAGATACTAAGCCTTTCATTTTCCTCAAAACCAAATTTAAAAAAACACAACACTGGAATGAAAAGGCGATCTGACCTTGACATAAGTGTAGGTGTCCACCCAAAAGTGACATAGATATTGCGTCTTCCGTTCTGTCGAAACCAACTTAAAGAAGAAAAAAAAACATTAAAAACCCGCGAAATGAAAAGGTGATGATGAAAATGATATCGCGTCCGCTCTTGACTCAAAGCTTGAGCGTCCTCCTAATTCAAGCCGTCAAACTGGGTCGATTACACTTGTCAAGATCGCGTGAACGATTCTGTGCAGAGGAAGTGAACTTGACTTAAAAGGCAGGCCCGGATTTTTAGTGGTAATACTTGCGCTCTAGCACAACAGTGAAGCCATGTGAACCGCAGAGGCATAAGCGCACTGCCTTGAACAAAGATATTGCGTTAAGATTTCCCATAATTTTCTTCGCAGCGCACTGCTCGAGCGCTTTAGACAAGCGTGATCGGATTTTCACAGCCTTACTGAACTATGCAAACCATGCTTAACAAATATTTCACTCATATCGCTACAGGTTAAAACTATGCTCACAGCCCGCGAATTTTTCAGCCTATATTTCCGCTGTGCTTTGTCACAGAACGCTGGGCAGTTGCTTTTGTTTGACACTCTGGTGATACTTTAATGAACCGGATGGGCATATACGCCCTTGAAGCCGATCAGAATTGAACATCGCCGGCGAAATGATACCAAAATGTGATGCCATGGAACCACAAAACAGCTAACGGTGCCAGCGTAAACGATGCATGTGAGAGCGCAGCTGGAAAGCTCCTATGGTGAGTAGGTAATCGTGGCACTACTCGAACGTTCTAGCGTCAGTTGAACAATAGCTCATTTGGTTTTATTTGTTTGGCTTTCCGTGCTACTTTAGTGAAACTGAGTTGTTATCGAAACCTGTATATCCTCTCCCCGGGCCTGTCTCGTCGTTCAGTTCAGAACAGTTCAGTTGAATTCATTTCAGCTAAACATAAAAGTCAGGTCAACCGCGATGGTGCCAAATGGGTTAGCGCGTAAGTTCAAGGCCCACGCGTACTACTTATCACGCTCAGTCAAGGAAAGACTGTTCAAAGACGCTGTGAATTTTAGTGATCGCTAATTGCGCCATTACGACGCTTCAGTTTTCACCAGCAAGCGGTTTCATCTCTGGTGAAGACTACGCCTGCGTCAGCTCATTAACACATGAACCTATGCGACCGCATATGGCTCATTTATATCAACTTCTAACAAATCAGCAGCATTGATTGTCATCATCACGTCGTGTAAAACACAGCCCCCGGCAGCCGTAAACTATGATTTAATTGACAGGGTATCCCACGTATACCAACTATATGCGAGCGAAGGCTTCGAGAAAAAGTTATGAGATTGCTGGAATAAAATTTAATAAGCATGTAGCATTGTTCCGTCGCCAGTCAAAGGTAGAAGCTTTTATTTGCATTAATTTGTCGTTGGCTGAAATTATTTTTGACTCGACCTGGAAAATCTGAAATGACCACAGCCGTAGTGCTTTTCTCCTTAGCAACCAGTGTGTGTGAAGCGCCCACGGACTTTATTTCCTGTGGACAGGACAAACTAAAAGTCACGGATATGTTCTCAAGCACTAAACAACTTTGTCAGCAACTCTACGCGAGCTCATGCTGAAAGTCACGGATATGTTGTCAAGCACTAAGTAACTTTGCCAGCGACTCTACGCGAGCTCATGCTCACCCGGCCTCGCTTCGTCTAAAAAGGAGCACCGGGCCGCTGCTTTGGGCATCCTAAAGGGTTTCCTTGAGACCGCGGAAAGAATGTCCAATTTATTGCTACACTTATAAAAACTTTTCTTGCGACGGCTTGAAATATTCAAATTTAAGTTTTTGTAGCACATTCCCTTTTAACAGTTACGCCTAGCTCAGTCTTTAGATTCATATGAAATAGAAAGAGATAGAATTTTCTTAGTAATGACTTCTTACCTTCAGTTCTGTTTTCGCAGGCATTACCACTTTTTTTGTTATCGTTTTGCCCTTAATTGACACGATGGGACCCCCGCATATCAGGCAGATGCGAAATGAACTGCTCTTCACGACGCTTGTTTGCAATAGTGCTTTTCTCCAACTTCCTACAGATCTTGAGGTGACAGCGCGGAACGTGGACAAGATTAGAGGACGACACAACGAGCGCTGACTTTCAACACTCGCAAGATGCGTAACCAACATGCCCAAGCTGCTATTCTAGCTTCCTACAGATGTAGATATTTCTTCTTTTTTCTGTCTGTACGTGACTTTGGTTTGAGATGTATCCCTACACTCGCAAGGATGTCCTCAGTTCTTAGCGAACTTATGCAGCCCTGAAACTCTGTTAGTTAATGGCTTTCATTTAATCTTGCGAGTATATTGCATACTGCCAGTTGTCAACTACCTCAAGCTTAGAGGTTTCTACAGTTTTATGGTACCATAATATTTCAGATGATATCAATTATACCAGTTTCATAACATTTTGGCACTCGCGTTCCCTTCTATTGTTATCACGTTTCTTTGTTTCTACCGAAAGCTTTCTGGAAACGCTGATATTAAAAGAAGCAAGTAATAAAAATAAAATACTTACCTTGCATGGAATGGCCGCACTGTGACTGCCGCGCGCGAATAGCAACAAGGGTTCTCGCTTAAAAACCAGCCTTTATTTACAACATAGTAATATATACACCCTGTTATAAAGTAGCTCTTAATAAGCGTCCGAGTACTTCACCATTAAATGTAGAAAACTTCTTAGAGACCAGCTCTTTAGCAATGGCTTAATGAAAATGAGTAGATTTTGTTTATGTACATTAAGCGTTTTGGTCTTGCAGACGTGTTACGCTAGTTGCTAACAATATATTTTTTTTTTTCCTACTAATCTCAGGAAGATTTTTGGGAAAGGACAAGGACCTGCGCTACACGCTTCAACGGTGAGAACGGAATAGAGGTACGACACACAGAAACACGGAAACACGCCTACACAAAAAGCAATACGCAATATCGTTTGTTACTCTTAACACTGATGAGACACATCGTTGCGCACGTTGTACCACGTTTCTACTTTCGCAGAAAATAATGACTGCAGGCAATAAGACATTCTTAAACTATTGTACATCAGCTCCTCACTAGCAACACACGTAAATTCCCTGTGTGAGTTTAGCCCAAAATTTAGCTTGGCCCGGTGAGCTGACACCTCAGGGTATGGCATAAATAACTATCGACAAGTCGACGAGCACACTGCATGGACGCGACAGGGACAAGACTAGACACACATACTTGCTGCCCGACGACGTCCCCATGCCCTTACTTCAGCCTAAGTTTGTCACCAGATTGCGTTCCCGCCTTTAAGGGGCAGGGTGTCCGGCCCGCCGTCGTGCAGCAAGCCACCTGTGATAGGCCCGGACAGGCCACCCAGCCCCAGCTGGGCGAGCGTGTTTGCGTTAAGCACGATGGGCGGCAGGATCTCGGGGCCAAGATTCTTGAACGAGTCCTGCTGTGACGGGAGCATCAACTTCTTGTTGCTCTTTGCTGCCGGAAGTGGAGAGTTGAATGACTTGATGTCCTTGAGAAACAGGATCTTTTCTGGTGACTGCGCGTTCATGTTGTTGTTTGGCGAATTGTGGCTGGACTGGCTCTTAGTGGTGGTCGACGGCGAATTGTGATGCCTCAACTCCTGTATCAGGTACGTGGGGCCCGCCGAAATTGTTCCTCCGCCGGCTATGGCGCTAGCTAGGTTCACGGGTAGCGTCGCTGCTAGCCCCGCCGCCATATTTCCACCCGCGCCCCCTGCTATACTGTGTATCTGGATAGGGGTCACCAAGGGATGAAGGGGGCCGGGCAGTGGAACAGGCGCCTGCAGAAGACCTGGCCCATGGATGGGGAACATCTGGATTGGCTGGATGGGCTGCATGTGTGGTCCGTACGGAAGGAACGGATGCATAGGCTGTAGGTAGGGAGGTGGATGAGGAAATAATGGACCTCTAGGGAACATAGGATTCACCGGATATACTGGAGGGACCATTGGCTGCGCATAACCATTGACCGGAACTTGTTGCTGCTGCTGGTTCTGATGTGTCTGTTTCTGGTTGGGAAGATTCTTGAAAAGAACCAAGGCTCTGCTGCCGAGACGAGGTGTGCCGGCTAGACAAAAGCTGAGTGTCGCGCTCAGCAGAGCTGCTTTGGCCTGCAATGGAAAAAGACGCACACCATATGGTGAGCTCTAGCAACTATTCCCGCCATTTTTGTTTTCTTACAGCAAGTAATTGCTTCGTTCGTTCTTGAGCCTTCTGACACGCTATTACCCGTCTACAAAAACAACATTGTTTCATAAGAAGCGATACATGTGTATATATATAATATATATATATATATATATACATGTCGTTCTAAATGGCCCATAAGTTTCAATTGAGGTGCACAAACCTATCTGGCGACAATGTAGTGTCCATAGGGTTCCGCTTCAACAAAAGCATGAAGTGAAAGCTGCCACGAAACAATTAATGGCATTCTGAATAATATGCCAAGAGACAGCTCATAATAAAAAAAAAGTGCATTCCCGGTAAAGTTACCTAATGCTTCCGATTCACATTTGTCTTAATACTGATTCCAGCACATGGGTGGAGTGGGTCGGTAACAGTTGCTTGAATGGGCCTACACTACTCCGCTTGGTCGTTAGTATGAAACACAAACACGAACTTTCTATGGCTGCATTAGAATCGCATCATTTATGAAAACAAAAATGGCACTGTGATTAACCACGGTTGTACCCAATGGTCGAGGGATAGAAAGTGAACATGCCGAAGAGCTGCAAGGCTAACCGAGACATCAATAAAGTATCGCTCGTGTACGACAAGCTTAAGATAAACGGTCAGCAGTTTTAGAGGTACGCTGCGAACGACAAAAATCCAGCCATATCAAAACACCCAAAGGTCGAGCGATGGAAATTGATGCCGCTGCTATGCTGGCTTGAAAACCACGGTAAAGGTCAAATATCGCACCGACTCTGAGATCGTCTTCTACCTCTAAAAACGCTATCGTTCAAAAAATATTCTGAATAAACTGAGGTGAAAAATTTCACCTTAAAGAACATTTCTTGCCACTGACTGTGTAGTGAGCACTGGTCCGGAGAAGGACAAATAACGCTATGCTGGGCATCGCCTGCTGGCAGCTTCTAAACGCGAGAACTTGCGCGAAACGTGCGCCGGCCACGTGGCGCATTTGCCTTATCCTGGGGAACATCTGAACCACGGTGAGGCGAACGCATGTCTAACTCGTCTACTTAAGCAGCTTTTATTCTGGTCCATGAAAAGAGCACCATAGCTAGCGCACAGGCTGTCTCAGAACTGCCCCGCTGCTCTCCCATAGCCTGCCTCAGATAGCGCAGTTCATTATTTAGTTTCAATGAATTGAGTGCACGGAAACTCAGAGCCCCAATTAAAACGCGTGCGCTGAACTTGCGAAGTTGACGACCAGCGTGCTTACATGCATACCCGTAAGTGAAGAACTTGACGCGCGGCATGTAACGAAATTAGTCTGCCAAACGTGACTTCATGCTGGCAGTTAGCTTCTATGGTATTGACGAAAATTCAAAGGATGCATGTGATGTTTCTGATTGCAGTTAAAGTGAAACGCGTGCTTGGAGGTCTGCAGAACGGAGACAGTTACCCTGTGAGTGGCAGGACATTTGAACACGAAAGCGATCGAAAAATGTGACATGGACCACAAGATGCACGGCATGGACTCTGGTCGAACATAATCATTCTCACACACACCAACGCATCTAAACGGACACAGCACAGCCCTGCCGACAAATACAAAATGAGCCCCTAGCTCGCGTTACAACTACTCAAACCCTGCATCAATACCTTGGGAACAGATTTCGGCCGCAATGCGAGCTAAAAGAGTTGTCCTCGTCTAGGTCATGACTGAGACAATTCTTCTTGCTCAAGCGAAATGAACATTAGCGAACGTTTATCTTCGTTTAGCGAGAAATACTAGTAGAGAGAGACCAATGAAGGCGGTCAGTCGAAACTGCCAGTCAATCCGCGTCGATCGAGAGACGATGGTCCTGACGCTGATATCGCGAAAGCTGCATGCAGCGGTAAAAAAAAGACGCCGGTCGAACGGTCACAGCACACGCCTTCGGTGGGGCGCGCCCGCTCGGCGCCATGAACCGCGACTCACCAGGGCGTGCATTTCTGAGCAGGAGCGATCGGTGGCAATCCCCTATTCAAGAATCCCACAAGTTCAAATGATGCGCAACAGGCCGGATCCGCGCTGCTTTTATACCTCGGCTCCTCTCTCCTCTCCGCGTCCAGACGGGACACCGCGTCCGACTTTGTTACACAATTTTTATTCCTTCTCTCCCACTAACCTCGACCTCCAGTGGCGACGCGGCAACGCACCTCGATCTGTTTCGATTCAAGTTCGTCGTACTTTGGCCAAGAAACTGCCGCGAGACGTGTAAAGAATCCTGCCCACATTGGGTGCTTCTCTCGCGCGGCCTCAGCGGCAGCAACGGGCCGCGCGCGCCCCCTCGCCCTCGATCTCGTTCATCGCGCTTTATTGTTTGTGCGGCGTTGGCTAGCCCCACTCTCCGCTTCATCGGGGCTGCACAATGCGCCAAGCGGGCCGCCGCCGCCGAGGACTCTAATCGCAGAACGCTCCAGATACCCTTCCACTTAGCGCGCATCGGGCCCGCCAGAGAATATGAAACCTGTGGGACGCACGCACGCACGCACACAATGCGCAGGAGAACAGAAAAATAAAAAAAATAAATGAAAGGCTAACGCGTGCGCAGCTGCTGGCAGCGTGGCTGCACGTACGGCCGTGTGTGGGGACTCTCAGTTTTCGGTAGATTCGAGGCCGAGATACGGACCCGTCTGCAGCACTCCCCTCAGCACCTTGCACGAGCGCACCAGGACATGCCTTACGGCGCATCACACGCACGCACACACCTGGTGAGCCGGTCTGCGCGCGCCCGTTTTTCGCCCTTCCCTCTCTCTACTCTCTTCATATTTTTGCTCGCCACCATCAGTAATTTCTCCTCCAGGGCGTAGGCCCCTACGAAAGCGAAGCAGATATATCATCCTTCTTGAATAAGGCGTGTTCTCGGATTGGCCCACTACTGTAGTTACACAAGCGCTCTGCCGGCCACCGTCCCTGTGCGCGTGCGCCGCCTCGTGCTGTCGCTCGCCATCAGTGAACGCGCGGCCAGCGCGCCTGCTAATTGCGGCACCGCCTCGCAACGACGCATTCCCTGCTCTCGTTGGGGCACAGAGCCCGTGGCGTGTCGCTCGCGGCTGCCAAACTGGGTCAATGGATGCCCCTGGACGGATCCTCGCGCGGCCAGTAATCGAATCCTTCGGACTCTTGGGCGGCGTCGCACTGTTTACATCTTGCCGCTGCCTGCATTCGTACTACAATCGCCTCTGTCCGATTGGATCTACGTCGTTATATTTCTCGCTGCGGCTGTTGTGGGATATCGCTTGTTGTTTCGTCCTCTGTGATGCAAAAGGTGTTGTTCTTCTTTAGAAAGCAAACAAAAGATGAAAAAAAAAAAAAGCAGTGACCCAAAGCAGCTGGCGCAGGAGGAAACCAGCGGCGCGGCAGGATGAAAAAAGAAGTCCCGAGGGTAGCCTCCCGCATGTCAGTTTTCTTTTCATCAATTCAGCGCCCCGCTGTGTCGCGCCGCCAGGTCAGCCCACCTTGACCTCAATTTGTCGCTTGTGGGTATGGGTTTTGTGAAATGCACAACTCGTTGAAGAGAACTGCTCGTTACGAGAGGCTGGCTGAATTAATTTGTTGTTCCTCGGTGAGGCAGGAACCAAAGCCCTGCCGCTTCCGAGTACCAATCGTCCCCCCGACGCACGCTTATGGGAAACGGGAAATGGACCACGCTCTGGCCGCCACCGCCGCGCGCAGGAGCGCCAGGCTGCCCCCGAGGCGGATGACATTTGCCTACCCGTCCAGTACTTCTCGGCCGTCCCCACATGAACTTGTGGTTGATAACGTTTGAAAATAGAACATGCGCTCTCCTCATTGTCCATTTTATATTTAGCGCTGTGTCTCTCAGGTCGTACGCTGCTTGGAAAGATAGCTCCGCGGACCTGAAGAACGGAGCTACCTCCACACGTGTCCGTGTGCGCTGGGTAAGTTGGGGCTGATCTCACCGAACGTGATGCCTAGCTCGGGTTCGTGCCCTATTTACCACTCGCTGGTAGGAAGCGAGCAGCACAGCGGTGGGAAAAACGAGGAGCACCTGCGTATCGACCCGTTGCCCCTATACGTTCGTATTTATCGCGAACGTGACACCATTCATGGTCCTCACAAAGGTGCGTTTTATACTCGCTGAATCCAGCCTACTTATACGCAGAGTTATGAGTGAAGATGCTGACCTACATATTATTGGATTCCGCCGATAAACCCGAATTCGACTACCCGTTTCGCCCACGTCCTATGGGCTCGCGCACACGCTCAATTTGTTTCTAGCAATGAAAACGGTGTCCTGATCGAAGCGAGTGCAATTACTGAAGCGCCAAATATGCGCGCCAGTAGCAGTGCTTTAGAACTCACGTTTATTCGCGCTGCGGCCGGGGCTGCAACAAATTTAGCTGCCAAGTCATTTGTCTTTATCAACAAGATATTGCTTTTTTCGCTCGTTTTCTTAACTAGGGATTCGGGCTATTATCTCACACCACTTTGTATTTCTTTTTTGTTTTGTCGAATACCTTGCTTTCCAGAATGCAATGAATTTTGGCTACTTTCTTGGCTCCCACCGACCTTGAATCGGTGCGAAAGACGAGGACTGGAAGCACCACGTACACATCTCCCAATTTCCAACACTCGCCTATATCCCGATCTGCGTTGTAAGGACATGTGAGGAATCATTAGAAAGTGATTAAAAGTGTGGCATTTCTGCACTCTTTAGCCAAGCGGCTGTTCTACTCCACCTAATGTGCGGCTCTCCTCTCCGCAAATGGCTTCAAACGGTTTATGTAACTTATTCGTTCCTGTCGCCCGTCCAGCATGTACCTTTTTTTTTATTAATATTTCAACAAAGCACAAAAGGAATGAAATATGCCAGGTGGTGAAATATACCGAAGTTGGATCCCAGCACTTGAATAACCAATTTTTCTTTTCGGTGATATTGCTTGGCTTTCCCGTCAAGCCCGTCACAACCTATCAAGATTTTCTCGGCACGGCGCTGAGACATCTTTCGCAAAACGAACCGTTTATAGGCCCAAAGACACGGCAGAGTTTCTTCAGCGTCGCGTTAGTAACGTTGTCACTCGGCGCCCGCAAGAGAGCTTGACCAAACGCATATCGGCATACGAACTGGCATCTGCAAGCAATCGTGCGGAGAGATCCTGTCTGTTCGCATAATCATCCCATGTCCGCAGCTAATCGCACGATGTGGCGGCGACGGGGACGTACTGAGGGGGAAGGGGGACAAAGGCGTGGCGAGGACAGGAGCGGGGCTCTCGTCTTCGCGCATATGAGCCGCACCCGTACAGTGTACAGCAGCGCGGATGAAACCAGAAATCACTGCGAATTCGTGACTTGTTATCGGTCCCCACCAAACTTCGCCTGCGAAGCATTTTCTTTGCGGACGGTAATACCTGGCATCGCCAAGTATGCTACCGAATCAATGCCGGCAGCCCTGCTCCCATGTAATGCGCACGTGCCCTGGACAACACAATGTAGTACGCATACAAGCACGAACGATAGCTGGAACTTAGGCGGGGCGAATTCCGATGTGTTGCACACCGGCGTCGCCAAATACCCTAAACAACCAGCAGTGTTCTACTGGTCGTAGACAAGGTTGGAAATCCGATTCAGGCACTATCCGAATGACAGGAACAAGGCGGAGGATAGCAGGGGAGCTCCGGCCGCCCTTCACGCAGCATATCCCAACCGCCAAGACAACGAGCAGGTAGTTATCACGGCTCGTAAGTCGTGCTTTCTCGCAAAGCCTCATTGCTCCGCATACTGGCAATCGCAACAGTTAAACGGCAAGATTATATAGAAACGGTATATATATATATGGATTGCCTGCACCCCTGTTCCCGTCGATTTTCCGAGAAATGAGACCGCGAATACGTTAGCTTGAGATCTCTCTAATCGGGCATCAGAGGAAGATGTGAACAACACAAGCACTCCTAGAAGTATTCACCTGCACAATCATTCTGGATCACTGCCGACAAGCGAGGCAGCAAGGATCACCATCATACCGGCACTTCGGTAGAGACGAAGCCATCCTGTGGCAACAGCTGCAAAGAACTGTTTTCTCTGCCTATTCGTCACACACATCTTCAACCCGACCTTGAACACTTATTACAAACTAATTGCCCTCTCTGTCTCCAAGCAACAACCGCGATGACTGATCAAGCCAGCCTGCAGGATCGCGGCAGCAATGGGCAGGTTTCGGTTTCGGCGCTTCGCAGCAATGCAATTTGCATGCCCACGTGGCTTCGTTTTTGACGTGCCTTACCATACAAGCTCTGAGCATCAGAGGAAGTCTGTGTTCTTCTAGGACGAACTTCATTCCTCGTCAAGTGCTTCCCTATTGAAAAATCTTGCCTGAAATTTATACAGCACTGTGTATACCTGTTTACATGCGGGATAAATCTGCGCGAAACCCGTTGGCGCTGTTTTTGTTTTGGTTTGTTTGCTTAAGTTGGGTTGTTGGGTGAGGAAAGCCCGGTATCGGTCTCTTCTCGGTGGACATCTTCACTTAATTTGTAGATCGGTTCATATGGAAGAAAATGTGCAGATATCACTCGCACTTCTCGGTAGACACCTGTGACGCGCCATAATAGAAGGGACGCCTTCTCAACTACAGGCCTTGATGCCGACACCTCCTGACAATTTTTATACGACGTTACCAACACTTCCGACAATAGCCGAGTTGAAACTGAGGTGCGGCGACTGCTTTTCGACACAGAGCTGCATACGCTCAAGCGTGAAACTGGGAGCATGCCTCTGACATGTGGGAGTTTCAGGGCACATTTATTGCAGACAAAATTACATTCTTTTATTTTTAGTGTTTAGCTCCTTTTAATTTATCTTAGATTCGTTTAAGCTGATCTGGGCTCCCTGTTTGTTTACTTTACGTTTTTTTATTGACATGAGAGGACAAATAAAATGGTAAAATGGATTCCAGACATGGAGATGGTATATATTGCTACCCAAATATCCAGCTGCTAGGTGGCAAGAGGACATCGTAATCAAACCTGTTACCTTTGGATCCCGACTCAGACTTGAGACCCCTAAGCAGCTCAGCGGCGCTCTTACTGCTTGGTTAAAGCGGGGTTCTATATATATATATATATGTGCCGTGTTTTTTTTTTTTGTTTGTTTGTTTTTTTTTTTTCATAATATGACAGCTGAAGACTGTAGGTTATGCATGTTTGAGGTGTGTGATATAACAGGCTTCCAAATTAAGAGACTATAGTGATATAGCAAGCAACCAAGTACATGAACGTGCACCTACTCGGAAAGGGGGAAAAGTAGACGGGAGCCATTAACGCGGTCGCATTATGCCCTTAAAAGCGATGGGCACAAAAAAATGGTGCAATATGTTGCGCAGTTGATATATACGCACCCACATCAACCATATGCTACTTGAAGTGAGGTCGTCGAAACATGGCGGTGGAACCGACAAGTGTGATGAATGCGTCTCCTTTATAACATAGGAGAGAGTGGCAGTGAAATTTTGGTTATGGGGAATATTGAAGCGAAAGCGCTATGGGGAGAGCCGCGCTTCGCGTGTCGGATAATTTGACCTTCAAGTTACCTTGACAGATAATGTCCCTTTCCTATCTTCGAAACTGGGTCATTTGATAGGTGGATACCACTTTTTTCTTGACCTGTATCCGACTGCAGTAATATTTGGGTTTGGATTTTTATCTGTCTAGGCACCCCAAGACAACAGTAAAGGTGCTGCTGCGCAGGAACTTCTCGCCTGAATCGAATGATGGAAACCTCCTCTGGAGCATCACTGCTAAGTACCATAGCTTCTTTTATTAATTTTTTTATGATGCACTGCATTTCCGTAGTTGTCGATGTGCTGGGGGCGTTCAAGGCTTTTGGTAGTGTAGCGTATGCTTTGTCCATAAATATAAATACGTTTGGTAAAGCGCCGCATTTGTTTACAGTGCACATTATGTTGTTTTGAAGGTGTAATGAAGTTAATCCTTGCGCAAGCCGTCCTTTTTTAGATCGAAAATAAATATTTTATGGCGACCACGGATTTCGTCGATGTCTGTCCGAAGCCGCTTACTATCTCTAGCCTCTCTCTCTCTGCGTGAACTTGAAATGAAGAAAGAGAAAGTGATGACAGGCGGCTTATCAGATCGAGGCACGCGCTTGTACAACACTGTCCAGTGACGGCCAGAGCGTCGGCAACTGTGACACGCGTCACACGGCCTGCTCACTCACTGGCTACATAGGTGGCCGCTCCGACTCCGCCTTAGCTAAAACACGTGAGGCGAGCGTAAGATTTTAAATTGCGAAGTGGTTTATAGAAAAAAAACATGAAATATCTGTCACACTTCTCCGCCGTCACCTGTATCTTGCCGTAAAGGAAAGGAGGAAGGTGGAAGTGAAAGCGGAAAGAGATAATGAGGTTCTGTAGTGGAGGGCTGCAGTCGAGCCCGACCACCGGCGGCTGCGTTTCGATCGAGGTGACACAGAGAGGCGTCCGTGTGCTTTGGGATATGTGAGCGCACGTTAAGATCCTCAGGTAGTCAAAATTACTCCTTAATCCTCCACCACGGCACCTATTTCTCTATTTCCGCTTTTACTCCTACCTGCCTCCCTTCCCTTGCGTTGTGTTTCAGGTGTCCACAGATAAATGTGAGAAATACTTCGCCTTTCCTTTTCTATAAACCAATTTCTAATCTTTGATTTTAAGCGCGCTCCCGCGTTTCAGCTGAGGAGGGCGGCCAAAGATGCACCCAACGGGAGAGCGGAGGCGTGTCACAGTTGCGGACGCCGCGGCACAGATTTCAACACTGTGTTCATCCATCTGCACTGAAAAGTAAAAGGAAATGAAAATAAACTGTGTTTGTTCAGCTGCCCTAAAAAGTAAAAATGAAAACTGAGTTTGTACAATAAATATATCGGCCTTCCTGCTGTCAAAATTGATAAACAATCTAATTTCTGTGGCTCTTATTTTCACGGAATTCTTCATGAATACGAACAAAACAAGATTTGCCCTCAAACGTAACATAATTTTGCCCAAAGCGCTTACTAATTACTGAAAGCAGACAGTTCTCATCGTTTTCATTTTGGAATTTACTACCACCTGCGTTAAAGCTTTGGAACCAGTACAGGCTTAATTCAGACCTGAATAGTTGTTTTTAATATCAAGGTATAACATGACGTGATTTTGACTGCGATATTGTCCTTCGTCTGTAGTGCGGTTTTATGCTCTTTTCTTTCCTCGAGGCATATTTGTGAAATTGTACGGATTATTTCATTTTACTTCTTCTAAAGCTACAGCGTTTGTTTTTAACTCTTGAGCGGCATCTTTTTTAAAAAACTCTTGTGCAACGCGTTTATGTCGTTTGTGTACGAGAGATCCCTATTCAGTCACTGATTACGGGCACCCCTCCTGGATACTTACATTATGCATTATGCATATGAAGAAAAACACGAAATCCTTCACCTCCTTTTTCACTGGTTAGTTTCGGGTGGGGTGGCAAATATTTTCTGCGGTTAAGTCCGTAATGCAGAAGGATATCAATATACTTCTCCGGTAAGTCCTAGATTCTCCGAAATCCCTTTGGCAGTCGTGCTTTGAGGCGTAGGCACCCTCGTTTTCTCCCAACTGGGTGTTTCCCCTATTTCATTCATATAGGCGTCTGGGAGGTGACCTGCTGTAGTACGTCGAAATATTTCTAGTGCTATGCTGGAGATTCTTTCATTTGGGAAATGTCTGCATGCAGGTTGTGAACCAGAGAGGATGATTGGCATGTTCTTTGCACGTTGAGGTGGCCAAAGCAATTGCAGTTTCGTCTGCAGCTTCAGTGTCACTTGTTGGCACAGTTGCAAACGTTCCCCTTTACTGCGGATTTCATGAAACTAATAGAGTAGGCTTTGTGTTATGTAGATAAGCAGAATTCTATGCATGCCTGAGTGCCGCATCTTCTGCGCACGAGCGCCACTTGTGTGTCCTTCCTAGTAACGGGTATAAAACGAGCGCTAGTAGCGCCGGGGCGTCACGACTGTTACTCGACACCGTCAAAGGTACAGACTGGTCTTGAGGGGTATCTTGCTTCATACGTGCACTTCATTAAGGGCCAGAAATCTTGCTTGACGCCGTTCTTGTCTATAGCATGCATAATCTACGGGATGGGGGCCAGAATGATCTATGAGCGGATTTCGTTCATTCATTTTGGATCTACGCCTTTTCTGTGCCCCGGGTTATTGATGATTACACATATGTCCCGTTTCTGTTAGCTTCAAGCATTCCAAATGGTTGATTTCATCAGCTTCGCAACTGAATGCCGAGGTGTAAGAGGAGTGGCGTAGAGGCATGTTCGGTGACCATACCGCGTGTCCTGGCTTTGTCTAGCCTCTCGTCCTACATTTGTCGTCATCGTATGGGGCACGCGTAGTCATAAGGTACAGCCAGCTCTCATGAAATGACACCCACGAAAACAGTCTGCCCTTCGTCTCCCTCTTTCGCCTTTTTTTTTCTCACTTCGCCAATCGTCTATGGCGACGACAACACATCGACCTCAAGGACAAATAATCTGTTGTCGCCATCAGATCGGGGTAGCTTATTTTCGCAGTCACTCCATCGCAACGCGATTCTGGTGGCTTTGCAGATGAGAATCTTGAGGTTTTCGACATTAGCTTTGCTTTGATTCAAATATATGTTGCCCCGTATGTTGAGAGCCTGGATGATGCGGTTGGTATCATCTTTAGTACTGTGGCTTCTGCTAGCAACACGGCTTGCCAGGTGCGCCACTTGAGTAACAGTAGCCTGAAGTTTCGAGAGTAGTGTGGGCAGGGGAAATGTTTTAGGATATTTAGGCCAAGAATGACGAGAGTGGACTTGAGGGATAAGCGTTCCCTCTAGAAAAATTCTGGATTAGGAGATTCACCTTATGAGGATATTCTTCTAGTTTGGGCTTCAAGAACTAGGAATGTAGATTTCTCTGGTGCGCAGATGATTACGCAAATTTAGGCTGTTTGTGTAGTCGATGACTTCCATGGAGGGTGCCTTGCTGCTGTACTAGGCATCCGCCTCGAATCCAAATTGCTCTATCATCGGCATATAAGGTGTGCCATATGCCGTTGATTTTATCGTAGACTCTTCGGAAGTTTCAGCATAGCGATATTAACCAAGAGGGACGACAAACTCAAACTTACGGGGTGCCTTTGTCGGTGAATAAAATATTTTTCGTAAAAGCAGGCCACCTCACTTCTTTCTCGACTTTATAGGTGGCGCCGTTGTGTTCGCTCTCGAGTGTCTTCAAGCGCCATGCCGCACACTTGCTCCGCCAAAGAAGAAGCGTTGCCACGGAACAGGACGGACGTCTTTCCCGTGGCACTCTACTCTGAAGCCACCCTTGCGTTTCAATCCCCTTCGCTTGTGAACGCAAGGTCAGTGCGTCCATGGCTCGTCGAGGACTACACGGAGCCACCTGGATCTTTCCGTCGTCGCTGCTGGCCCTTGTCGCGGCGCCACGATGCCATGGTGGTCCTTCAACAGGCTACATTTGCGGCGAATCTGCCGCGCTCGTCCGCTTCGCTGAAGCCATTGCGGCCATTGGGAGTTTCGACGCAGCCAACTGCCCCGGAGGCGAGATGGCCGACGGCTATCAGCTCGGCGCCCTTATGTCTACCGAGCGGACGATGGCCACCGCTGCTCCTGCACCACCGACCGCTCCTGCTCGCGGCAAAACCATCACACCGGGCGACGACAGTTTGCTTGACGGCGAGGCGCAAGTCAGGAGATCAACAGAACTTTCATTGCATCTGGAATATCCAAGCTGGCTAACCAGCCTAATAGCTGCAACTCCTTTGAGATAAAATGTAACAAATAAACGGGAGCGCAGTGCTAGCCCTTAGAAGAAGGAAGGTGTCTACTTTTACACGCAACATGCTTCGTCCGAGACTATGGTCTGCATTGATGACGTGATTTGGTTTTAATTCGCTACACATTGGTTCTTTTTTCGGGCTGCTTGTGTGACACTAGGTCTCTTGGTTTCGTTTGCTCGCAGGCGTCCTGTGTACAGGAACGGTAGCTGATCGCCCGCTTTCTCATGGCCATACCGCGTGCCCTGCTTGTGTCTTGCGTCTCGTGCTACCTTTGGCTTCATAGTATAAGAAGGCCGCACGGTGCAGTCAGATCCCGCGAAATGGCACTGAAGAAAACATTCTGAACTTAGTTGTCCTATTTGGCATAGTTTGTTCGCACTTCGCCTTTCGTCTTTTATGCCGACTACACATCGACTTCAAGAAGAAACAATCCGTTGTAGCCGTCACATCGGAGAATTTCTTTTTCGCAATCACTGCATTGCAACGCAATCTATAATTTTTCGAAACATGTGCGCTGGGCCGCTATGCAGCATGTTCCAGTTTCCGAGAAACATTGGTTCTCCCCGGCCAATAGCGATGTCATAAGGAATGAACTTATGGTACGAAGACATCAAATGCAACCCACGGCATGCTCCTAGCTTTATTGAAGTATGTAGAGTGACATCGTGGTCATGATTTGGCTTTTAGGATGCCTTGAACCTAGTTGAAGGTTGAACGTTTATCGAAGTGCGCTTCGAGTAACATTATTAAATATACACAAAAGGATGTCCCGAAGGTCGCCTGTCAGGGGGACCTCCCGACAAAAAATACATAATATACGTAGTATAATCTTACTGCAAATTGACGACGCGAGAATCGAAAGTAATACAGCCTTACATATTGATTACATTTTTGCACCATTTCGAAAGAATAAACTCTTAGAGTGTAACTGTGGAGTCGACACTATCATCTATTTCATTTGGATAAAATAAAAGGGCATCGAAAACTAAGTTAATCGAAAGAACACCAACAAAACGGTACCAAGCTAAGCAGAAAAGAAGAAAAAGAGTAAAATATACGCACATCTTGATACAGTTATGCATATATACAAGTGCAAGCAGAAAAGAAAGAAAGCAAGAAATTTTAACCCTCAATAGATATGACATCTTCATGCAGAATACAGTAGAATGGTTAATTAAAAAGAAGTGACATCAAATAATGGCCGGATCTATGAGATCATTCATAAGAAAGCTAAGGTCGTGAGTCTTTATCTAATGGATGTGGTATGCATAAATTATTAGCAACAGTACCACCGGCTGCTTGTATGTTGCTGGTGTAGTCCGGAGCTAACGCCATTCCTCACCGCTGGCTGCCGTGCGTTTCGGTCACTTTGCGCATCGCGCCAGAAGCATGCACCGCAGTGTTACGATTCTTGCCTGGTTCAACTGATCAGTAGAATAATGATTATGGCGAAGCCATAACCAGTTCGTGAGTACCTCCTCGTGGATATTACCTAGTCCATCTGCTTTTCAAGTTTCCAAGACCCAGTTTTAAAGGTCTGTACAACAGGATGCTTCAAAACTTGAGATGAGATAGCGTCAATTTGGATTTGTAGCCCAGCATAGTCGAAATGACACAGCCCCCTTGATTGTTTTCGCAACTGGGTGCATGCGCATGCTGTTCTTCGTCTCTGCAAAGAACCGACTCACTTGTTTGAGTTCATGACTACGCTGAAACAATCCTGATGCTTGGCAGTTGTTTCTTTTCGTTGATATTCAGACTAAGTCTTCTACACGACCACACATGCCTTGTCAGACGCATTGCATTGAGAAATTCACGCTCAAAGTTACAATACCAGCATAGTGCCAGCTTATCAGAGCGTTAGCTCGACTGCTATATTCCTGAAGGTGAAATGACACCCTTGATTTGACCGTACGACAGAACGCAGTCCCTAGTCACGTACGCCACCGCCATAACAAGGGTGCCTCCTCGGGCTCGTTGGCATGTGAGCGAAATATCAATGACCAGCCTAATACGGTTATGGCGAACACAATGATGACTCCTAAGTGTAGACCGGGCCAATTCTAATAAATGATCACGGCCAATTTGGACCAATATAATTATCCAGCCTGATTCCACTATGGTGAACACGATGGCGACCTCCAAATTTGGCCCGGACGACACCCAAATTTGACCTCGGTAGATATTAAATAAAATTGTACTGCTTGGTGTTTAAAAATCGCCTTCAATCACGCACGGATTCAACCCACGCGTATTCCTGCATTGCTAGGTAACTCTATTTATTTATTTATTTATTTATTTATTTATTTATTTATTTATTTATTTATTTATTTATTTATTTATTTACAATACCTTACAGGCCTCCAGGGAGGCATTGTGCGAGGGGGGTACAAGAAGAAGTATGGATACATATAATAGTGCCTAAAAAAAAGCAGCAAAATCAGCAGGAATGAACAGTGTTAAATACGAAAATATATTAAGCAATCATTGCAAATATAACAACCACGCAAAAGAAAAAGCCCAACATGAACAAAATAATTAAACAAGAAAGGATACATATAAAGTAACCTGGCAGAAAAACAGATGCATATCTTTCAGATGGGAAAATAAAAAATAGTAACAACGTAGCAACCACATGTGATAAGACAGAG
Organism: Amblyomma maculatum; assembly: GCF_055883805.1. Classification (NCBI taxonomy): domain Eukaryota; kingdom Metazoa; phylum Arthropoda; class Arachnida; order Ixodida; family Ixodidae; genus Amblyomma; species Amblyomma maculatum. Next base: position 26,190,172 of record NC_139344.1, read on the forward strand.
AAATAAAGTGAAAACAAAGTTATGGCTCCCTGATACAGATGAGAACGTCCTAAGTACAGTTGTCGATGAAATGTTTGACTAGATGATCTTGGAAAATTTCACGATTGCGCTGAGAGGCGATGTGGTTTGGAAGGTCATTCCACAGGCGTATAACACGTGGCATGGCCGAAAAGTTAGTCATGAGTACTGTCATAAATGCGTGTAAAACTGTAGTTAGAGTGGGATCTGGTTGACGAATAAGAGGGTCGTTGCAGGTGCGATAACGGTGAATGAGTAGCATGGATTAATCTGTGAAATAGAGATAGAAGGGCAATATCTCGACGCAGTCTTAACGGAGGGAGCGAAAGTTCCAGCTTTATTTGTGTTACGCTTGAATGATAACTATAATTCCGTGTAATGAAACGACTGGCCCTGTTTTGAATTGATTCTATTATATCGACTAAGTATTTTTGATGGGGAGACCAAATGACAGAGGCGTATTCTAGTTGAGATCTAACAAATGTAAAATAGGCTTGTTTACGCACATTGGAAGGAGCGCTATGTAAGTTACGGCGCAGGAAGCCTAAAGACTGGGAAGCTTTAGCTGAAATGGTAATTATGTGATTCACCCACGAGAGATTCGGTGTTAGGTGAACACCTAAGTATTTATATTCATTTTTCCGCGCCAATATGTTGTTACTAATGGTATAAGGAAAGTGAGAAGTTGCTGGCTTTCGAGTAAAAGAGATTATGTTACACTTGGAGACATTCAAGGTCATTAGCCATGTGTTACACCAATTGTTAATGATATCCAAGTCGCATTGAAGTGCGCTATGGTCACCAGTACTTTCTATTACGCTATATATTATGCAGTAATCAGCAAATATTCGCATTTTGGATGAAATGTTGTTCGGTAAGTCGTTGATATAAATTAAGAAGAGTAACGGACCAAGGACACTTCCTTGCGGTACACCCGACGTAACATCTGAGAGAGGAGAGGAATAATGATTAACAACTGTGAATTGCTGGCGATTAGAAAGGAAGTTGCGAATCCATGACAAAGTTAGAGAGTCTAAGCTAAGAGCAGAAATCTTCAATATTAGACGACAGTGTGCTTGCTACGCGATCAAACGCTTTTGAGAAGTCAAGAAAGGCGCAGTCAATTTGTAAGTTGTTGTTCATATTGGAATGAAGGTCAGTAGTGAATTCGAAAAGCTGTGACTCGCAAGAAAAGCCTTTTCTAAAGCCATGTTGATTGGGAAAGAAGAAATTATTAGATTCCAGGTGACCATAAATATTAGACGCAATAACGTGCTCAAGCATCTTGCAGCAGATGCATGTTAATGAAATAGGGCGGTAGTTTTCGCGGGAGTGTTTATTGCCACTTTTGTAAACTGGTACCACTTTTGCTATCTTCCAATCGTCAGGGAGCATGCCCGTTAATAATGATTGCCGAAATATATGAAGTAAGAGAGTACTAGACACAGAAATAGTGTTTAGTGTTTTTTAATATTTTGGAATTGAGCTCATCAATGCCACTTGAAGAGGATACCTTTAGGCTAGTGATCAAATAGACTATGCCATCTAATGTAATTTCAATCGGAGCCATATACGGGTAGTCCAAAATCAGATACGTGGGGAACATTAGAACTGTCTTCTGTAGTGAATACTGATATAAAAAAAAGAGTTAAATACTTTTGGACAGTCAACATCAGAGTAAGGAATGTTATTGATGTCGTGTATGGAAATGACATCATTCATGCTACGCTGACCTATTCTCTTCCAGAATTTTCTCGGAATATTCTTTAGCAGAGAAGGAAGGTCTTGTGAAAAATATTTAGCTTTAGCGTCACAAAGAACGGAGAAGTATGTTTTCAAGTAGTTTTTATACTTACTCCAAGCAATCGAAGAATTCACGCGTTTTGCATCTTGGCACAGCCGTTCTTCCTTATTCCTCATTCGATTATGATTTTTTGTAAACCAAGGGTTTGATTTATCATTTGTTATAGTGACTAGGGGAACATGATTTTGCACCAAACTTGCCAGCTTCTCTCTAAATAGCACCCAGTTGTCATTGACAGACCGGTCAGAGAAACCAAGGAGCAGTAACTTGTCAGAAAATTCCTGAAGTTCTGTGTTGATAGCAATGTAATCAGCTCTATTGTAATCACGAATTTGCTTTCTGGCAGTGCCACAGAATGGTAGCGGAATGTTAATAGTCACCTGAAGCAAATTGTGGTCACTGAATCTATCCAAAAAATTTATGTTACTAATTGTTTCAGGTGCTGTTGTAAAGATGAGGTCCAATATACTGAAACCACGGGTGGGCTTGGTAACTATTGAAATAGGTTAAAATCTAAAGTCACGTTTATGAAATTTGTTGAGACATTACAAGGAGATGATAGCTTTATCCAGTCAATCTGCGGAAAGTTAAAATCCCCGAACAGATAAGTGATATCGGCCTGGAAGAGTTCAAGCGCCCTCGTCATGCTTTCACGAAGTTTATTTGGAAAGCAACTGCTGGAATCTGGTGCACGGTAGCAGTTACCTATCAAAATTTTGGAAGATGAAATCATGCAAGCTGTCCAGATTATTTCTAAATCAGATCCAGTGTCAATGACGAATGATGTAAAATTTTTTCTTATTCCCAGGAGGACGCCTCCCCCGCGCCTTTGAGGTCGATCACGCCTACATATATTGAATGAAGTGGAGCCCGATAGCGCTTCATGATAACTGATATCGGGGTGGAGCCATGTTTCGGTGAATACGATAATGTCAGAATCGCTATCTTCAAGAAACGATGTGACAAGAGTGCGCTTCGATAGAATACTTCGCATGTTTGCAAATGAAATAGACAAAAATGAGGAGACGACAGCTGGTTTAGGCTTGTGATAGTTGGGAAAATCAAATCTGGATAGTGGCTATTGTTCCAAAGGGATGACAGCGTTAGAAGTGATGTCGTAGATGTACGTTTGTGAATCCATGCGCAGCTTGTCTACCGATATCTTGAATTTTTTCTTGTCATGCATTTTTGCGAATTCAATCGCTTTGATCTGACCTTCCGTGTTGCAAGTGAAAAATCCTCACGAATGGCAAACGTCGTTCCTTTCAACTTAGCGTTGTCTTAGAGATAACGCTTGATAGTAAGGCTCGACAGCGTAGAACCACTACAGATTGTTTTCACCAGTGCCCGTTCAACGCATATAAAGTGCTTTCAGACATTATGCCATAGGCGAACCTTTCGCAATGGTCACAACAATATATAACTGTAATCGACACTCGTGTACTTATACTCTCTTTTTTGTTTGTGAAAGTACACATGTAAAGACTGTGCACTGGAGTAAGTCAAGATTTTGCCTGTTTTCCTTAAATTCATCGCATCGCAGCGCGATTATATCTCGCGTATAATTACTGTATAGCCTTCTGGAAAAAAAAAATGCGACAACAAATGTCTCGCGCAAGAAGACTTGCATCCGGTTGAAGTAGCTTAGGTGAACAAAATTCTTTTTGGTTTTGTGCCGCGCCCATTCCGCGGTACCACGTTCAGCCAATTCGTTCGACGAGAAGCGTTAGTTAGCGCATTATACCTGAATTGTGTTCAGCCTGGCACATCCGTGGGTCTAGTCTTTTGCTCCCTTTCTCGCACCACAATGGTCTGAAAGAAGGCGTCTTAACAGAAGATGACATAGCGCTCAACTTGATCCGGATTCCATGCCGGCAGAATTTAAATGCAGAGGAGGCGCAAGACGCCGGTGCGCCGTCAGATATTGTGCATGTTAAAAGATATCCTGTAATCGGAATTATCCAAGTCTTCCTATGCGGCATCTCTCACAGCTGATGTAGCTCGGGGACGATACAGCTCATAAGAACTTGAATACAAGAGATTACAATTTATATCTACCCTTACGTCCGGACATTCTGTAGAGTTCTGCAAAGCAAAAAGTATCCTAAACTGTTAGCAAGTTGTCATAAGGCTTCAAATTCCATTTGGAAATGTTCATTTATTTTCACTTTTTCCACCGATGGAAAAGAAAAACGAGAAATTTGTTTTTCAAAATTTTAGTATTTTTTGTCTCCAGGGCTTAGGACCTCCATGAGTGACACACACCACTTTAATTTTTTCTGTTTCTGCGTTTATTAGCTTTGAGTTAATTTAGTTTTTTTACACCGGTGGAAGAGAAAAACGAGAATTTTGTTTTTCAGAATTTTAGTATTTTTTGTCTCCAGGGCTTAGGACCTCCATGAATGACACACACCACTTTAATTTTTTCTGTTTCTGCGTTTATTAGCTTTGAGTTAATTTAGTTTTTTTTATTGTACAATAGTTTGGTTACTATGGACATGTTCTTCGCTATATATCCTTGTTGTAGAGTAATCATTAAATTTTAAAAGGTTAAATATTATATATTGTTATGAAACGCTGGACTTCTGGGCCTATAATAGAAGAAACGAAGTTGCGAAACAGTAAGCAGTGATGCTAATGTTCAGGGGTTCCTTAAATTTGTCTGAATACCAGCTCAAGACGCTAAACAGGAACATTAGCCTGTGTAGGAATGTTGAAAAACAGGCGCCACGTAGTATAAATTTCCCGCCCTTCGTGTGTGGGGCCGAGCGCCCTCTGCCCTGCTTTTCTGTTCTCGCCTCTGCCAGCGTTCTATCATATCTCAAATCTAAAAACGTTGGCCTCTGTAGATTTGGTTCTTCTTTATTTACAGTCCCCACTTGTTCTTCTTCATTCACTTACCAAGTCTACACACACTTTAGTCAAAATGGTTTTCACTAGGAACACCGCATCTCCGACGCAACTACCAACTTCCCTTTTAAACAGACCATTATGATAGTTTACAACATGCATTTAAGATCTTCATTCAGCAATAAGTTTTTTAACCCGAAATACTTCATCACTTCTGTCTCAACTACGGTGTCGCTGGTGCGTTCGATCACGAACCCCTCCGCACGCGCCGCCACGTACAGGCGCCGCCGAACAAGAAGCCTTGCCTCCTGACATGATTCCGCGGTTTCTCCTCTTCAGGTTCTTATTGAGCTGAAATTATACTTTTATTTGTAAGGCGTTTTTCTGTCGTATTTCATATGTATATGTATTAGATTTTTTTTAACCTCACATCTAACAGCACAACTATCTTTCCACCTGATTCATGTGTGGCCTATCCCCCTCGTGGGTATGCGCCATTATCTGAGGGCACAACAACAACAACATGACGAATGCCTTTCCCGTGGCAGTACCCTGCGAAACCATCTTTGCGTTTCAAGCTTTTTTATTCTCTTGAGAAAGCAAGATCGCAGCATCGATCGTTCGCCGATGACCAGCCGCAGGTGCCTGGGTCTCTCCGTAGACGCCGCTATCCACTGTCGGGACTCCACGATGCCCAAGCGGCGCTGGAGCAGGAGGCCTCCGCGGCGACTCTGCAACGCTCGTTTGCTTCGCCGAGGTCACGGCAGACATCGGGGCATTCGAAGCAGCCAACGACCCCGGAGGCAGAATGGATGATGGCTGCCAGCTCGCAGCCCCGACATCTACTGAGTGGATGCTGGCCGCTCAGTAGACGGCAAAACCAATGCCGGACGACGACAGTTCGCTTGACGGCGGGGCGCAAGTCCAGGAGATCGACTGGAGTCCCTTTGCATCTGGCACATTCATGCAGCATAACCTGGTCTGATAGCTGCAACTCAGTTCGGCTCAAATGAAACAAATAAACGGGAGCACAATTCCAGCTTTCTAATGGTAGCAAGTGTCGGCTTTTATTACCCCCCGCGGCATGCTTTGACCCAGACTGCGGTCTACATTGATGCCGTGTTTTGTTAACTCATCATCATCATCATCATCAGCCTGACTATACTCACTGTAGGGCGAAGGCCTCTCCCATATTTCTCCACTTAACCCGGTTCTGTGCTAGCTGCATCCACTCGACCCCTGCGAACTTCTTAATCTCATCCGCCCACCTAACTTTCGGCCGCCCCCTGCTACGCTTTCCTTCCCTTGGAATCCAGTTTGTTACCCTCAGCGACCATCGGTTATCCTCTCTTCGCACTACATGTCCTGCCCATGTCCATTTCCTCTTCTTAATGTCCACCAGAATGTCGGTAACTTGAGTTATTTCTCTGACCCACTCTGCACGCTTCCTATCTCTTAATGTTACCCCTGCCATTTTTCGTTCCATAGCCCTCTGGGTTGTCCTCAACTTAAGTAGAACTCTCTTGGTTAGCCTCCACGTTTCATCGCCATAGGTGAGTACAGGTAAGATGCAATTGTTATATACTTTCCTCTTTAGCGATACCGGTAAGCTGCTAGACATAATCTGCGAGTGCTTGCCAAATGCGCTCCATCCCAATCTTATTCTTCTTGTTATTTCCTTTTCATGGTCCGGATCTGCGGTTACTACCTGTCCTAAGTAGACATATTCGCCTACTACTTCCAGTACTTCGCTACCTAATGTAAATTGCTGTTCCTTCCCGAGGCTGTTGAACATTACCTTAGTCTTCTGCATATTGATTTTCAAGCCTACCTTTCTACTTTTTCTGTCTAGGTCATCAATCATTATTTGTAGTTCATCTCCCGAGTTGCTTAGCAAGGCAATGTCATCAGCAAATCGCAGATTACTGAGGTATTCTCCACCTACCCTTATCCCTAACTGCTCCCATTCCAAGTCTCTGAATACTTCCTCTAAGCAAGCTGTGAATAGTACTGGGGAGATTGTGTCTCCTTGCCTAACACCTTTCTTTATGGGAATTTTGTTACTTTCTTTATGCAGAACTATGGTTGCTGTGCAGCCACTATATATATCTTCCAGCACTTTCACGTACGGCTCGTCTACCCCCTGATTTCGCAATGCCTGCATCACCGCCGAGGTTTCAACTGAGTCAAATGCTTTTTCGTAATCAATGAATGCTATGTATAAGGGCTGGTTATATTCCGAGCATTTTTTCTATCACCTGATTGATGGTATGGATATGATCGATAGTAGAGTACCGTTTCCGAAACCCTGCTTGATCCTTTGCTTGATTGAAGTCTAAGGTTGTCCTGATTTTGTTAACTATTCGCTACATATTGGTTCTTTGTTAGGGCTACGTGTCTCATACGAGGTCTCTCGGTTTCAGGTGTTCGCTGGCGCCTCAAGCACAGGCATGGCTCGCCGCGATAATGTGACCACACGGCGCACTCAGCCTGTGACGATGATGACCTCAAACAAAATGGCACATACCCACGGCGGGGGATTGGCCAGGGTACATTGTAGATTGTAACTACTCATAACTCGCGCAATCTTCGTCGTCATCGTGTAGGGCAAGCAGTTACCAGATGTTGCAAGAGCCTACAAAATGGCCATTATGGAACGTTTTCGCCTCTCCGCATCTCACCAACCTCAACTAAGTCGCTCATTCCGTAGCACGACGTCTCGTATACCGTGCCTGGAGATAGCCCGTCTGACGAGACTTTAATGATTTAATCAAAGCCTTCTACCTGGCCCACCGGACCTTCCCTCCTCTTAGCGGCAAACTATGCTAACTCAGGCAGCCGCCTGGAGGCAATTACAAACAAATGCATGCCCGAACCCGCTGCAGTACAACAGGATTTACCTCGAAATATGACCCCAACGCATGCAAGGCCTACAAGACGAACATAGCCACACTTACGTGTATACTCTGGGAGTGCACGGCACTATTGACGGGCGTTAATCCCGAAACCCTCTCGCCGATGTGGTCCGCCGCTATGCGCAGCTCCCGCTTCAATGACCAACTTTGGGCCGTCCAGCAGGCCTTCGTGGCGGCAAAGAGACAAGATCTCAACGTTCCCACGTGGAAGACCTAGGCCAGTTCTTAAACCCTGCCAGAACCAAATAAAGTTATTTCTCCTCCTCCACCTCCTGCTGTCCTCCCTCGCCGTCTTCGATCGCACTTTGCCAGGCGATCTTGAGTTCAAGCGCTAGCGACATTGTTATCGTGAACGGGGACATTTATTTCTTGCTATTTGCTCATTAACTTAGTTTGTAATTTACGGAACATTAGCCCTAATGGCTAATTCAGCGGGGGGGGGGGGGAAGAATTACGCCCATAATAATGCATTTCGATTATCACAAAGGCGCAATTTAGATGCAATAAGGAACGAATATGCCACAGAAACAAAAATGGTGCGAAAAACACTATCGAATATAGTGTCACTGTTTAATCCCCAACCATGAGACAACTATCAGCATCACATAGATCATCACCAAACTCGATGTGAACTGCGTCATATTCTCATTATTTTAGCTAAGAAGCTAGCGGTGAACCTTCACAATACTACTCGGGTAAACCCTGTCCATTTTACGATGACAACCGTGAATGGTTGTCGTGTACTTGGAGCTTATCTTGAGTGTGTCCTTGTAAAGGATTGGCCCAATGACCTGCTCTGAGGCCAAGCCATGGCAAGCCAAACAGAACGTCAAGCCAGAAGAGAGAGAACCGTAAGGAAAGGTTATCTAAAAGTAGAATAATTCAAGAAGAATGTGAAGGCTTTCCTCTCAGATCGCACAGCCACCATAGGAATTGGAGAGATCCGATCACCAAAAGTACCCATGCCGAACAAAGGTACACCGCAGGGTTCTATAATCTCTCCAATGCTATTTAACATAGCAATGATAAATTTAGCAAAAAAACTGTTGACCCGCACTGATATTGGCTTCACTTTATACGCGGACGACATCACCATCTGGGCTACTCAGGGATCCTTGGCGCAAAAAGAAGAAGCTCTGCAAGCCGCTATAGACCTAGTCGAGGAATTTGCCGGGGAGAGTGGTCTTCAATGCTCCCCAGAAAAATCCGAACTTATCAGGCTACACAGAAGAAATTACAAGTCCCGAGGAGAAATTCAGCTCTCTCTAGGAGACCAGATAATTCAAGAGAAGGACAAGATCAGAGTTTTGGGGCTCTGGTTGCAAAGCAATTTGAGAGTGGATTATACAATCAAAACACTCAAAACCACAGTCAACCAAATTTCCAGAATGATTAGAAGGGTGACCTGGCACCGGAAAGGGATGAGGGAGGAGGACACCCTACGCCTTGTACAGGCCCTAGTCGTTAGCAGGATTACCTACGGGCTCCCATATCACGAAATTACATTCACTGATAAAAGGGCCATTGACACTATCATAAGAGGAGCCTATAAAACGGCCCTAAACCTCCCGCCAACAACATCAACGGAACGTCTTTGGGCACTCGGAGTGCACAACAACTTTGAGGAGCTCAAGGAGGCGGTTCTAGAGAGTCAGAAACAACGCCTAACAACAACGCAGGCAGGTAGGGAAATCCTGTCAAAACTAGGGCTATGGCAAGCACTAAGAACTTCTGAGATCAAATCACAAATTCCGACATCCACAAGAAACAACATCTATGTGAACCCTATACCCAAGCACATGCACCATGAGTTACAAAAGGGTCGAAGGAAAGCCAGAGTCAAATCATTGGAAAAACAATTGTCTAAAGACGCGGAAGTTGTCTACGTGGACATAGGGGCTTACGGCGAACCCGGCAAGTTCACAATAGCTGCAGTTGACCACAAGAAGAGGCCAATTATTCAGGCTTCGATCTATGCCAAGGATCCTGCGGAAGCGGAATCACTGGCAATAGCCATCACCATAAAAACACAAGACAACCAAAATAAGTCATCACACGTAGTGACGGACTCCCAACCAGCCTGCAGGGACTACCTGGCCGGAAAACCTCACAAAAGAGCGTGTGCAATATTACGTTCCATCTCCCAGACGCACACAATTACATGGACACCTGGACACGAAGGCCTAGAAGGAAATGAGGTAGCGAATGATCTAGCCCGAGCTCTCACAAACCGAGCGGATCCCCATCCCTACCTCACCCCTCTCCTAGGACCCTACGGCGACAGGCTGGAACACCTACGGTTAGAAAGAAGAACTTTCTCACCACCACACAAACACCTTCCTTCCTCGGACGCTATAGACTGGAGAAAAATACAAACAAACACATTCCCTAATCTTCAAATTTTAAATAAGATAAGCCCAACAAAATACACGAGTTACTGTCCTTGGTGCGGTGCAAGCCCCACACTCTTTCACATCTCTTGGGAATGCCAGGACAAACCTGACCCAACGTTAATAGTGCCATGCCCGACACACGAGCAGTGGGAGGCGGCCCTGACCAGCGACAACCTGGACCAGCAAGCCTGGATTATCCAGCTAGCCCGCAAGTCAGCTGCTGCCAGCGGAGGCCTGGACTAGGGGCACCGACCGCCCAGCTCCTGCGAATATTTACTGATTATATGCTCATTAAAAGTTTTCTCTCTCTCTCTCAAGAAGAAGGTGGGAGAAAATAGGAAAGAAGATAAAAAGTCGGGGAAAAAAGAGATTCTCAAAGGGGAGTACCACAACAACGATAACGACGCCTCCGTTGAGAAAGAAATGAAAACGTACGGCTCTTGCCGAATGTTTCAATTACGCCGCAACTTAGTTTAGGTACAGTTTCTAGGGTATTATATTATTTTACGTTTTATCTAGGAGATATTTTTCGGGATATTTAGACCAAGAGTGCGGTAAATCAAAATTCAGGGATAGGGGTTCCCTCACGAAAAATTCTGGATCAGGACTTTAACTTTTTGAGGATGTTCCTCGAGTTTAGGCTTCAAGAACCAGGAATATAGATTTCTTTATTGCGGAAATGAGTACACGGCTTTTAGGCTGTTTGTTCAGTCAGTGGCTTCCTGGAGTGCGCCTTGCTTCTTTCCTGGGCAGCCGCCTCGAATCCAAATTGCTCTATCGTCGGCATATAGGGCGTGCCATATGCCGTTGATTTTATCTGGACCCTTCGGAAATTTCACCATAGCAATCATGCCCAGCTTTCCGGGACACGGGTCTTTAGTTCGGAAAACTGGCACCACGCGGTGTACCACCGTGAACTCCTCCTTTCCATTTTCTTCTGCCCTTCCCTCTCTCGCCTAAGGAAGGACACGAGTAGCGGCCAGAGCTGCCGGGCTCAGCGGTGAGCTTTTTTACGTCGCTTCGCAGACGGGAGGGTGTGGAGAATAAAAAGAGACTGCACCACGTACTTATTTTTTTTTCGCCCCCCCCCCCTTTTTTTTTCTTTGGACGCTCGACCACCGACCACCAACACCACAGGGGGTGGTGGCACGGGGAGACGAAGCTCACGCGCGGGCACCAGTCCCTCGCTTTCTCGCCACTGGCATCGTCGCGCGCTTGCTCGTCGCAGCAGTCTCCACTGTCCGAGCGGAGCCGCGAGGAAGTCGAGTCGGCAAGAAGGCTGGCACAACGACAATCACGTCAGCGCTGCACTGGCGCGTTGTATGTACAGTCCCAGCCATAATAATATGGAGCATGCCTCGGTGATAAAAACTCTCGCCACGCGTAACCTAGCGAGTATTAGGAGGTATACAATTGCATATGTTAGTACATGCCGCCGATGCATACACGGAAAAATTGCGTTTAAAAAGGAATAAAAAAAAATACCACTTACGACTCCGAAATTATTCACATTAAATTACAATTACTTCCGATATGTAATTCACTTAGTCTAAGATTACGTTCCAGTTATACATAAAAAACCAAAACGAAAACTAAGTGAACGAAACTACAACCACTCTCCAAATCGCATTTATTACCACTTTATTTAAGAAAAGCACAGTAGAGGCTTTTAAAACGTGCGTGAGGTGTGTAAACTGCAGCAAGATATTTTCCGTAACGGCAACGAGCCGCCGAATCCATACTGCGCCGCAATATTAAAAATGTAATGCCAATTCAATAATGCCGCTCGATGTCCCAAGAATTCGTCTAATTTCTACTTCTAGCTTGAAATTTAGAGCTCACTGTTTCGAATTCCACACCTTCCATACGTTTTTTTTCTCGTCTTATTTATAATAAGTTTTCCAATGACGCTGCATTATTTATTTCGCCTTGATGAACTCACCCCCCACCAACACACACACACACACACACACACACACACACACACACACACACACACACACACACACACACACACACACACACACACACACACACACACACACACACACACACACACACACACACACACACACACACACACACACACACACACACACACACACACACACACACACACACACACACACACACACACACACACACAGAGACACAGACACACACACACACACACACACACACACACACACACACACACACACACACACACACACACACACCACTTGTTTTCATTTGTGTGGGTAGTGGCTGTTGTCTCCTCTTTTATGTATCTCATTGCGAGCCCCTCATTGTGCTTTAATTTTCATCGGCGCATCATTGCATACAAACCAACCGGCTCAGTCTGGAACTCCACCTGGAACCGAACTGCCATGACACTTTTTGTTGGGATACTATATGAGCTGTGGGTTCTCGTTTAATTTTGCTGCCCTTTATCGTGAACCGCTGGTATCTGAGCGCTGCGCACTACTTTTTTTTTTTTTTCCAACTTTGAGCCATAGGCCTAGAGTGCTGCGGACCAGGCCGAGCACATAGCGTGCCTGTTTGGAGCACAACCTAGCGAACCAGCAAACAAACGAAACAAGTTGAGTCGCGTACGCAGAACTCCTTGTCAGTACGCCCCGCGAAGATAACCGCAGGGCGAAAAGGGGTGGGAGGGGGGTAGAGAACGTAGGCAAACAAACGAAAAACGAACAATTAAGCAAGGAAGAGAAGCGGACGCCTCGCACGCGGAGTGCGCGTGGGAAAAAAAAAAGAGAAAAAGTACAGAAGAAACGAAACTGTTTGGGCGGCCATCAACACACGAAGGGCGCACGGCGGATGTGTGTGCACACACATTCCTGCTGTGTTCATCGAGGCGATCATTAGGACACCTTTCAATTTGCTGTACACACTTTTTCCACAATATATAGGTATGCTATATGCCTCTGTGACCTGAAACAAATTGTTGCGAGTTAGCGCTCGTGTGTATCCTGTCCTTCCTGGTCATCACCTGGATGTGCGCTTATGATTCCATGTCATATATTAAAAGCAAGCCCAAACTGATAGTCTCAAGAAGGCACTGAGCCCATCCCGGAGCCCCTAACCATTTCATGCCTACATTTACTGTCGATTATGGGAGAGGCAGATAATTGTTGACGTCATCGTTCACATAATGTTGATTTTACAAAGTCGAACCCCGTCATAAAAGGCATGGATATAACAGGTAGTCGGATATAAGAAACACCGTTCACCCAAATGAATGGCACCCATATGAAATTTATTAATTTGATCTTTGCTTTATTAGACATTCGATGTAGAAGACAGTCGGCTATAAAGGACAAGTTAGCCTTGAATTTTGGTATACTCAGTCTCGCTTGTAACAGACATTTTTACATTAGGTGCGGCACCATCGATCGCCAGGTTCAGTTACAGCTATAGTGAAAACAAAAAAAGAGAGACACGCTTGCGTCATGACGAATAATTACAACTTCAGTAAAAAAAAAAAAAAAAAAAAAGCAAGTCAGTCGTCTATCAAATGACTAAAAGGAGCACCTGCAGTGGGAATGCAACGTAGATGAGCTCCTCAAGCTTGCCGCGAGGAGCACAAGCGCGATTGCACATGCGAGCTTCTGCGCGAGCTTACCGGGAGTTCCGTTGGGTTCTCCAATTATTGGAGCTTCCTATCAGGGATATACCGTAGATGTTGTGTCCGCTAGTTAGAAGAATACAGCGGGAATTGTCAATTACGTTGACTTTCAGTATAAACAACAATCTATCCGAATTGGGTATTGGTTCACATTGGAAATGTGCAGCGCAAAAAGACACAAGGCGAAAAGAAGACGGATAGACGTACGCTGACTCGCAACTAAATTTATTGGAAAGAAACACATTTTATACGTCTTTCAAGCGATTACAAGAAGCCTATAGCACTTGCGCGAAGCCCATTGCAAGGGGTCAAAACATATCATACGTCATAAACACCGGATGATAGATTTCTGGGGGATGTTTTCCTTCCATCTCCCGTGAAAACTGAAGCCAAGATTATGAATTATCCAGAAACGACTCCTCCTTATCTACTAATATAACCGAAGGCTGGCTTAAACATTGCGACTGTCTTTTTCGGATCAAGTAGGCTTCCATCAGCTCTCTTGTTGTTTTATCTCGGTGTCGAAATAAAATTTTAGTGTTCGCAACTAAAGGGCGGCAGTTTTTTGTTTTCTTGCTCTTTTCATCTTTTACACAGCTGCGACAGTTCGTCTTGTGTCTTTTTGCGATGTACCTTTCCAATATGAACAATCTATCCGGTAAATGCGAAGAAAGCGATCAGCTGGTGCTGCTGACGTAGACACACCATTGTGACTAGAAAGCAAGACATAGCCAAGCCAAATAAACAATAAATAAATAAACAAGAAAAATAAACTGCTCTGGTTACTATTCCACCATGGTTTCAACTTCACTCAGAAATGTCCTGTTAGCTTTTTATTTATTTTTCATCTCAGTAGCGACATTCATAAGTTTGTTACTCACAGCCGATGTTACCCGTTGACAAACAAGCAAAACTTTCCGAGTGATATTTCTGCTGGTGATGTTTTATAGTTCTGGCTACTTCTAGCACCTTGGTGGTAAGCTGGCTGCATTCACAATAACGTGGCGCGTTTTTTTTTTTTTTTTCACTCGAGTTCGTGTAGTGTTACGAGACACAGAACTTTTTCCAGAGTTGGGAATCGCTAGCTGCGGTGCCACGTCACATCGTGATGGCACTTTGCAATCGCTGCAAACGCCGTTCGCAAATAATACAAGAAAGTTGCGAGGTGTATTCAGTGTGTGGTGGTCCATCAGGGAAATGCAGTATGTAAATGAAAGCGATAATAACGCTTATGCTAAAGGATATATATTTCCTTTTTGCCATTTTACCCGTAGGATGCCTAGGTCGAAATAAGGTCTGGTTAGAAAATGGGATTGTATACCCAGCTTATAAGGGACCTCTGATATTGGAGATAAAAATACTGCTCCCCAGTGCACGTATCTTATAAAAGGGTTCAACTGTAGTTGTAAGATTTGCAAAATGAGTCTCCAAGAGGTTGAGAAGTGATGCACCCCGGGAAAGAAGGGCACAGTGACAAACAGTGTGCCATGTCTCTCCACGTATAGGGCCGTATATTTTCGTTGCGTAATACCAACTAGCCCAAAAGCTCCACTTTAGTAAACTCAGATTAACACCCGTGATCAGAAGCCAAATTAAAGTTTATGAAAAGAATTATGCAGTCAATGATGCTGAAAGCAGGGATACCGAGTGTTTGGGGAAGCATCTTTGGGTGAAGGAAATGAGGGCGTCTAACGGACCAAAATCAAAAATCATTCAGGGGAGCTGCAGGTTGCCGCCAATATTCTATAATTGCTTTCACCTGCCTTTGCTGTGGCTGAGTGAACTAGCTGTTTTATCGACGTAATGCTAGCACGGGTTTCGTGTCTGGAACTTACCTGATATGAACCAACCATGACGGATAGCTGCGCTCTTCACGAATTTTGTGACGGGGGTGAGACACTCCGGTACAAGCTGAAGAAACAACTTTTTGTTAGACGATGTCTCTCGCTTTGTGCACGCTGAGCGTTCGTGAAATGAGCGGCCAGCAGTGACAAAAAACACTCTCGAAGTTTTTCGTGAACATTGGCTTTAGCGGACTGTGGTAGAAACACGACCTTCAAGTTTAAGAACTCAGGTTGCGGAATTGCCGACAGACCAGAGTAAGGATAATCCCCCCATAGACACCACCACCACTGCTCTCGCAAAAAGCTACACACAGCACGAGTAGGATTATTTCTTGGTTCTTTTACTAGTTGTCAAGCAGACACATGTACCATTGCTTGAGTTCGATTGATCAATTTTAATTTAATTGCTCCAACGACAACATAAGCATGTAAACTTAATTCACTATTCCCGTACGACAGACATTACGTCATTACTCTGTTCCGCTGAAACAAAACATGTCGTCTGTTTAAAATAAAAGCTGCACTTTTCATAACTCCAGTGCTGTGTAGTCTTAAATTTACAATACAATGTTTTCCTGAAGTTAACCGCAATGCTGCGTGGTGCTAGAAGTAATTTTGGCACTGTGTCGCCATGTGCCGTCCGCGGATCCCTCGGTTGAGGGAAAAGGAGGGGAAACTTCTGGCGTCGGGGTACAAATGTCTTTCCTTCCGCGCGCGCCGTCTTTCTTCCCCTTCTCTGTGTTTATGAGCGCCTCATCCCTGTCGAGTCGGTCTGCAGATGTTCCGTCCTTGAGCGCGAGAAGCATCCAACAAAGGGGGCGAACAGAAAAAAAAAAAAAAACACACATAGACGGAAACCTGCGTGCAGTGTTTCGGAATGTACGCTCGCTGGCAAATGCTAGTTTGTTTTCTCGCGGATCCTAACTGTTGGGCGTAAGCCTGGTGGGAGGAGGGTTAGTGTTTTCGTAGTTTTATTTTTGTCCTTTTTTTGTAAAGTGGAGTCTCACCTTTCAGCGGGTTCACAGTGGGCGGCGAATTGACTTCTAATTTCAATATTTAGAATCTTGTTCGAATATTGTTTGTTATGGCTGTCGCTGGTCTCAGTGCCTGTTTGCCTCAGGCTTTGCGCACGGTCTCCGGGGTATGTATTGCGTTCTGGGCGAGGTTGGTGCAATGGCTGTACTGCGTGGCCGAGAACGATTCCGTCAGATAGATAACGTATCCCTGACGAACATTTCTTGAGCTTTGACGTTGGTCACCTTACATGAGCTTCTGGTTTTGCGCGAGTCTAACAGTATACAAGCTTGAATTCGGCTTTGCATGCACGAGTTGGAATGTTTAGTTGCACATGGTCCTATTTTGAGTCATTCCTGTCATGTTATCGTTATGTTGACAATGTTGTACAGCTTGAAGTGATGGTTGCATAAAGTTTTGTGAATGTTAGTCGAAGTAGCTGTCATGCGAGTGTCATTGAGAACGGAGGCAAGGCGGCAAGGCTCATTGCTGCATGTAGTGCAGTGAGTGATGTGCTGGTCTTTAACGGCCGTTGCTGTGCTTATTAACACACGAAGAATTTACGAAGTGGAGCATGAGATCATATTCTGCTTGATTGAGAGCGTAAATGCGTGGTGAATTCTGAACGTGTGCCTTGAGCTTGCTCCCCGCCCTCAACTCTCGCGGTGTGGGTAAAAAGCACTTACACCTGCGTGCGCGCTCATTGCCATCAGGCCGGTGCATTCCCAATCTAAAGGGGTCTTATTCCTGACCAACGAGATTCATGTAGTCGCAAAGTGACGGATGCCCATGCTGCTTTCCGAGAATCAAACGGAAAAAATAATAGTGAAAAAGGAAAAAGTAAAGCTTTCTAGTGCGGTGCTGTGAGCTCGGCAGGCACAGGAAAGGCAAACTGAGGACTGCCGGCCTATTTTTGGCCGCCAAGTGGATGTTGGCCGTCTACGTAGATTTTTCGGTGTGGCGCTCAGGGACCGCTTCAGCGGGAAGCTTCCATTCTGTTCATTATTCGTTACAGCCTGCCCTGACAGACTCCCTTATACGATGGTTATCACGCGTAATTTTTCAGGGCTGTCTTTCCTGACAATTACCATGGCGAAAAACCAGCCATTTTCAAGCGTAAGCACCGTAATCTGAACGCAAATACCTCCATAATACAGCTCGTCAGAGTGCTGTTATTACTTAGTGAGCTCTACCGGTCTAGTAGATCTCATTACGCCTTAAAAGATGCTACATACAGTCCACCTCAGGGGTCTTTTCTGGCATCTTTATTTTTATTAATACATAGCAACACTATTGTTCATAAAGTTTCACGGAAAATTCGCTTGTACGCACAAGACTGCACCATGTGCAGCCCGACACTCAACGAATAAAACATTTGCGGCATACAGTAAACGATCTAGACAGCTTCCACCAATTGACGCGTTATGGGGAAATGGACATCCAATTGAAATAAATGCAAATATACTCAATTGACTAGAAAACGTATATCAAGAAGCTCAACATACGGTTTAAATTCCAATCCTTTGGAAAAAGCTTCCGAATCTAAATAATGGGCGTGCATACTGAATTATGACATTTCATGAAGAACTAATGTCGAATATTTAACTAGCAAAGCATACAGGATATTGAATTTCTCGGCAAAAAATTTCACACAGCCTGAGCTGTAAAAGAGCTGCTGTACCTCCCACTTATTACACCAATTCTTAATAGTGTCAGCACAGTGTAACATCCGCGTACGGTAACATTATCAGACTCTCAGAACGCACACAGAACCGTGTAGCCGTTTTTTTTTTCTTAATGGCTACAATTTTCAACACAACGTTTCAGCAGTGATGAAATCTTTTGGCTGGGAATTTTATAGCACTGCTATTAGTAGGCGGATTTGTTGTGTTTTGATAAAACTGGGATTGATAAAGCTGTGTAGGCTGCTACTAGATCTACCAAGAATTAAACTCCCAGCCAAACTTCTGAAATGCTTTGCTGAAAATTGTAGAACAAAGCCGGTTACGCGGTTTACGCATTCTAAGATATCTGATAATGTAGCCATACATGAATCCCACACGGCGCTGACATATTCAACAATCGATGTAATATATGTGTGAGGTGCAGCCAATATTTTACATGTAAGGCGGTGTGAAATTTTCATTAAGGTATTCAATACCATGTGTGCTTTGCTAGTTGCATATTCTATATGAGTTCTCCATGAAATGTACTCTCTAATATACACTCTAGGGCATTTAAATTCGGAAAATTTTTCCAAAACATTGGAATTTAAACAGTATGCCGAGCTTCTTGGATTACGTTTTTTAGTCAGTGGAACATATTTGCATTCATTTCAATTAAGCGTCCATTTCTCCGTGATGCGTCATTGGTGATGCTTTCTAGATTGTATAGATCGGTAGAGCTCAGTAAATAACAATAGCACTCTGATTAGTTGTATTATGAAGGCATTTGTTTTCAGCTTACGTTGCTTACGCTTGAAAATGGCGTGGTTTTTCATTGTGGTAATTGTCAGGAAAGACAACTGTAGAAATGACGCGCTGGGACCACCGTTTAAGCGAGTCACGCAGGGTAGGCTGTGAGTAATAATGACGAAAAAAATGAAACAAAGCTTCCCGCTGAAGATATCTCTGGGCGCCGCGCCAACAAATCCATGTGGACAGCCAACATCCACTTGGATACCAAAGATAGGTCGGCATGCAGTCCTCAGTTCGCCTCTTCTGTGCGGCTCGACTGCCAACCACAATGCACTAGAAAAGTTTGCTTCTTTCTTTTTTCGCCATTATTTTTGCCGTTTCTTGCTAGAAAAGTAGCACGGCCATCGGACACTTCCTTACTGCATGAACCCCACTGGTCAAGAACAAGATACTATTATATTGAGAATACACCGTCTTGATGTTGATGATGAGCGCCTCGCAGGTGTAAGTGCTTTTTACTCACGCAGCGCAGGTTCGGGGTGGAGCTTGCCCAAGACACACAGTAAGAATTCTCCACGCACTTACGCTCTCAATCAAGCGGACAATGTCCGCACGCTCCATGTTTTAATTTATCTGCGAGTTAGCAATCACAGCGACGGTCATTAAAGATAGCACGACAGTCGCTGCACTCGCTGCACATGGATGCAGCAATGAGTCTTGCCGCCTAGCCTGTTACCCGTTCTCAATCACACCCTCTTGGCACTTATTTCGACTTAGTGCTAGCATTTACAAAACACTACGTAACCAGCACCTCAGGCCTTAAAGCACTGCCAACATGTTGATAACATGAGAGGATTATTCAAAATAGAACCGCGTGGATCGAAAACGAGAACTAAACAATCTAATTGTATATGCAAAGCCGAAGTCAAGCTCTGACAGTGTCGGACTCGCGCAAGACCAGAAGCTCATGAAAGGTGACCAGCGTCAAACTTCAAGAAAAGTCCGTCGGGGCTACGTTATATATATGATGGAATCGTTCTCAGCCACGCAGTACAGCCATTGCACCAACCTCGTCCAGCACGCACTGCACATCATGCAAGTAGCACGTGCGCAAGCCCTGGGGCAAGGTGAGACCGGCGCCAGCCATCACAAACAAAATTCGAACAGTACTCTAGATATTGAAAGTAGCAGCCAACTGAACGCCTACTGTGCGCTTACTGAAGAGCAAGACTCTACAAAAAAGAACAAAAGTAAAATAACGAAAAAACCGACCCTCGCCCAACAAGTTTACACCCAACTGTAGGATTCGCTTGAAAACGTGCCCTTCCCAACATGCGCATATTCCGAACTGCTGCTCGCAGGTTTCCCTCTCTTTTTTTTTCGCCCCCTCTGGGGATGCCTCTCGCGCACAAAGCCTGAGCATCTGTAGACCGACCCGGCAGGAACAAGGCGCTAGCAAGCCAAGAATGACAGCGCGCTCAGAAGAAAAGGGCTTTGTACTCCGACCCCAGTAGCTCCCCCTACTTTTCCCAGAAACAAGGCACCCCCGGACGACACTTGAAGAGAGGGAAAATTACTTCTTTAGCCTCACGCAGCTTTGGGATTAACTTCACTGTGACCTTGTATTGTAAATTTAGGACTACATACCACTGGAGTCATGAAAAGTGCAGCCTACATTTATACAAGCGACATGCTTTGATTCAGCGGAACATAGTAATGACGTAATGTCGTAGGGGAAAACTGAATTAAGTTTACATGCTTATGTTGTCATTGGAACCGTTAAATTAAAATTGAACAATTGAATGTAAGCAAGGGTACATGCATCTGTTTGAAACTATGTAGAAGAACTAAGGAATAATCCTACTCGTGCTCTGTGCAGCTTTTTGCGAAAGCAGTGGTGGTGGTGTCTATGGGGGGGATTATCCTTACTCTGGTTCGTCGGCTATTCCGCGAATTGAGTACTTAAACTTGAAGGTCGTGTTTCTAGCACAGTCCGCTAAAGCCAAAGTTTCCGAAAAACTTCGAGAGTGTTTTTTGTCACTGCTGGCCGCTCATTTCACGAACGCTCAGCTTGCACGAAACGAGAGACGTCGTTTAACAAAACGTTGTTTCCTCAGCTTGTACCGGAGTGTCTCACACCCGTCACAAAATTCGTGAAGAGCGCAGCTATCCGTGATGGTTCGTTCATGTCAGAAAAGTTAAGTTTCGGACACAAACCTCGTACTAGCATTACGTCGATGAAACAGCTGGGTCACTCAGCCGCAGCAAAGGGAGGCGAAAACAATTATAAAATCTTAGCGGCAGCCTGCAGCTCCCCTGAATGATTTTTGACATTGGTCCGTTAGACGCTTTAATTGCCTTCACGAAAAGATGCTTCTCCAAACCCCCGGTATCCCTGCTTTCAGCATCATTGACTGCGTAAATCTTTTAATAAACTTTAATTTGGCTTCTGATCAGGGGTGTAAATCTGAGTTTACTAAGGTGGCGCTTTGGGCTAGTTGGTATTACGCAACGAAAATATACAGCCCTACGTGGAGAGACATGTCACACTGTGTGTCACTGCGCCCTTTTTTCCCGGGGTGCATCACTTCTCAACCTCCTGGTGACTCATTTTGCAAATCTTACGACTACAGGTGAACCGTTTTATAAGATACGTGCACTGGGGAGCAGGTTTTTTATCTCCAATATCAGAGGGTCCCTTATAAGCAGAATATACAGTCCCATTTTCTAACCAGACCTTATTTCGACCTAGGCATCCTACGGGTAAAATGCGCAAAAATGAAATGTATATCCTTTAGCATAAGCGTTATTATCGCTTTCATTCAGATACTGCATTTCCTTAATGGACCACCGCACACTGAACACACTTCGCAATTTTCTTATATATTTGCGAACGGCGTTTGCAGCGATTGCAAAGTGCCATCACGATGTGACGTGGCACCGCAGCTAGCGATTCCTAACTACGGTAAAGCTATGTGTCTCGTAACACTACACGAACTCAAGTAAAAAAAAAAGCGCCACGATATTGTGAATGTAGCCAGCTTACCCCGAAGGTGCTAGAAGCAGCCGGAACTATAAAACATCACCAGAAGAAATATCACTCGGAAAGTTTTGCATTTTTGTCAAAAGGTAACATCGGCTTTGAGTAACAAACTTGTGAATGTCGCTACTGAGACGAAAAATAAATGAAACGCCAACAGGGCGTTTCTGAGTGAAGTTCAAACCATGTTTGTATAGCAATCAGAGAAGTTTATTTGTCTTGGCTAGAACAGAACCACTTCTGATATGTTGTTTGTTTTGGTCTTGGCTTTGCTATTTCTTGCTTTCTAGACCAATGGTTTGTTTACGTCAGCAGCACCAGCTGATCGCTTTCTTCGCATTTACCGGATAGATTGTAGTTTATACTGAAATGCAAATTCATTCCCGCTGTATTTGTTCTTCTATCTAGCGGACACAACATCTACAGTACGTCCTAATAGGCAGCTCCAATAAAAAAAAAAAAAAAAAAAAATTGCGGTTTAGCTCTACTTAACCCTAGTTGAATTGCGAAAGCAACGGCGGAAGCTTCTTTCTACATTATTTGCCTATCACGATCTGTAAGTGTAAGGTGCTACATTATTGGGGACGCTTAAGCTCATTCTTTAAGGGTATGAATGAGCTCTGAGTGAGCTCTGAATATCGCGTTCGAGGCAGAAATTATCGAATTCTTGGAAAATCAACATTTATGCACTCTGTATACCGTCGTACAGATTCCATATCTGCTCTGATGGCATCCAACAACATTCACGCGCTCCATTCAAGGCGAAAGTTCTTACGCCAAAAAAAGTTTTGTACTTGCTATAGAATCAGGTAACAGCGCAAAAAAAAAAAAAAAAAAAAAAACATAGACGGGACACAAAAGCAAGAACACACAACGAGATCTGCTGTGTGTTCTTGCTCTTGTGTTCCATCCATGTTTTTTGCGCTGTTACCTGAAGATACGTTCCTGGCGGGCTCTGGCTTTCGGGTAAGTCCGAGCATGTGCAGAGCTCGAAACCCCCCATCCGCGCGGAACAGGGATGCGAACACAGTGTGCGGGTGGCATTCTTCGCTTGTTCTTGTTTCTTGCACATAGTTTTGAATAACGTAATTAGTGCATATGTAGTTCTGCGCTTGCTTTTTTCCGTGTTATTCCCCTACTAACCTCTTCAGTCTCTTATTTACCATTGACCGCAGCTCAGGTGCTTGCGGAGTAAAACAGCAGCTTCTACGGTCGACAAACACATTTTTTTTTTCGTGTTTATCCTTCTGTGTAACAGCCGCTTCAGAATCTGTAGCGGTTCCTGAGGCTTTCAGTGCCGTGAGTGAATTGCCGGCGCAATGACTGTCAGTCACCAATTAAGCTCCTGTTCTAAACAAAGCTTTCCCCTGAAAATGTACTCTGCTTTCCGCTTGTAAAAAGCGAACGTTCGGACCGGTCCTCTTTGGGTTGTCGCGACTGCTACTGAACAAACACAATCTCCCATTGTTCATGCAGGCCGGCCGCTCTCTCCAAACGGTCGCACCCTCTTTCTGCCTGACTATTTTTTGCTCTTGTGGGACCCCAGACCCCCGTCGCCCGCTTAGTGTGAAGAGGGGGACTGAAAGAGAAAGAAATGGGGAGTCTTCTTACTAAAGAAGCTTTGCTGCCTGTATTTTTTGTGCCCGTTGGCTCTGTGCGGAACCAAGCTTTCGCCACTGACTCCTTTCCGCTGGCCTGCGCCCCTCGTGTGTCCTACAAAGGAAGAAAGCATTTGCAGCCGAGACAGGCAATAAAACTGACATCTCTTGATTTAAAGCCCAGCTTATTGCTCGCCTGACGAGTCGGAAACATCGGAAGCCCAAGTAAAGAATGTGGGGCCGAAACGTCTGCGCTTGATCTGAAGCTACAGAACTGGTGTACAAACTTCCTCCTTGCAGCTAACAAGAATTCGAGCACGCGACCAGCTGCAGGAAGAGGTCGCCTGCATTTCCTTAAGTTTACGAAGGCTATACTAAAAAAAGACACACAAAAAAAAAAAACGGAGATGTCTGTCTCCGCAAACTGGGGTTCGGACACTTGGGCCACTGCGGGCAGGGGAATTGCTTTTTTCTTGGAAGCGTGTATTCGCACATTGTGAGATTCCCTGCTGAACGCATGGTAAAGGGGCTTATCCTCGGGTCTTGGTTTATTCTTTTTTTTTTTCGCTTTAAAACCCGGCTACGCCCGTCACAGGCACCAGAACAAAGAGCACCATACTGTCCCTTTTTTCTTCCCTGCATCGCCATTCGTTTTGTCAGTTCTATGTGACTGACATGGCTGCCTGACTTGGCCTTCCCGATGACATATTGATCTATGACACCAAGAGTCAGGATAAATGCGCGAAGAGAACGAAGAGTGCAGCGTTCGAGTGCTTTAAGTAGGCACGATTTACTGCCCAGTTTTTATGGGTGGAGAGGGGCGCTTCATGTACACATACGAAGAAACGAAATGGGACATGGGGCTGAATCGTGCTTTTGGGAGTAGCGAACGTGCAGTGTGTATATTTAGATCCTCTAAAGAAGCCTTCTAAGCTACACACGCCTGCCCTCCTTGCTCATAGCGTAGCACAGGCGGCGATTTGAGACCAAGAAGAAAACTCTCTCTCTCTCTCTCTCTCTCACACACACACACACACACACACACACACACACACACACACACACACACACACACACACACACACACACACACACACACACACACACACACACACACACACACACACACACACACACACACACACACACACACACACACACACACACACACACACACACACACACACACACACACACACACACACACACACACACACGCACACACGCACACACACGCACACACACTTGCGATGCCGAAAGCTAAATATCTAAAGTCAGTGAGACTGCGGAGACGTCTCCGGCGAGGGAAAATACACCAATCAGGTACAGCAGGACTGAAGATATATAGAAGAAAGCACTCCTGTCAGGCAAAAAAGGCGCCAAAACTACGCCCGAGGTTATTTAAGAGGGCCTGACTCCTTTGTCCGCTTATTCCTGCATGTGATAGTCTGCCGTTCTGTGTCGTTGTTTCTGCACCATCTGGGGAGCTCGAGCCACAACATTTGAAACTCTCAAGGATATTGCTACATTGTCCGACATAAGCTGCATCTGTATAAACCGTGAGCATATTTATATTCAAATTATGTCAACTTTTGCTGACTGATATTCCTTGCTAACCGACGAGAAGTTTGCCTTTCTTTTTTTTCTTAAAGCATTGCTTCTTTTATGTGTCCTGTCTGTTGTGAAATGTTTATAGCTACATTCATATTATAGCGACATCTGTAGTGGACTGTTTAGGTTGTATAAGTAACAGCAATACATTGTAAGACGCGGTGATTCTGACTGCACAAATTTTGTTTCGAATTGTTGCGTAGGACAGTGTGTATTGAAATATTTTATGTTCGCACTATATTGCCATTTTCAAAACGAACTGCCTTTTTTTAGTGAAACTAGCATCTAGCGTAACAGGGGCGATGCGGTTGACTGCGACGGCATGGACAGAGACCTATTCCACTGCTTCGAGTGCCTCCTCTAAAGGGTATACAGTAGAACGAAATGTAACATTCAGAGCTTGAAATGTTTGTAAATCATAATTATGCGCGTTTTATTTACAATAAATAATCTATATGTGCACTCATTTTAAACATGTTTGTTTTGTTTGCATGAAAATGATTAAAAGTTGTGCGTCAAGAACTTTAATTTTTACAAATTTGATTCTGCGGCTAGGTTTCGCTCCGTTTGCAAACGGCAGCCACGTTGGAAAAATTTTTTCCGCTAAAACAAGGCCAGGATAATATTCATCACAGTAATACAACAGGCCATAATCTTTTAAAAAGAAATCGAAGATGGTCAAGTGCAATGTCTGGATGCGTTGGCTTGGAATGACCCCGTAGACTCTACAATCCGCATTGCGCGCTGAGCCTTGCAGAGGGACCTCATTAAAGAAGCCGTAACTATTAGTGCAATGAAATTACGCAATAAGTTTTTAGTGATTATGAAAGTTGATGTAGAGGATAATACGTGGACAAATTTTAAGAAATACAAAGTATTTTCATTGTTGCCCGAACTTTTCATTGCGCAGCGTTTCTTGAAGTTAGCCCGATCATAACGCTTAATCGGAAACGTTAGATAGGAGCGCTGGCAGTTTGATAGATAAGTTAACATGAAACATAATGCGCATTTCTGTTGCTTTGTAGTAACCTTTTTTTTTAGATACGCAAAATAGCAAAAAAAAGTCGTTTCCTTGGGTTGACGTTTCGTTAAAAATTTCGCTATAAAAAACAAAAATAAAAATAATTGAGCGGAAATAAAAACATTTTGATATGTAGTCAAACGATTTTATTTACATAACTTTAACATTTTATGTCATTCATAAAAACTTAGCCAAACAGCAGAGCATTTAATCGCGGCGCTAGACCTCTTGGCCATTAATTATATCCGGTGGTTATAGAAAACAAAAATGGATTAAAACCAGTTGCAGATATTTTTTTTTATTTAAACATCAGGAAACATCACATAAAAATTTCGACAAGCCACGCTTTGATCCATCTGATGTGGAATCACCCAACCATCTCTTCTGTGTAACTGCCCACTGCAGGCGCCGTGTTTCATATGCGAGGCGACATCAGGTTGCACATAAAACGGCCCCAGGAAGCTGCATGATTAAATCTATGCCAGATCGACGCAAACCATTTTAATCAGCATATGTTAGGGTACCTAAAACCGGGAATCATTTTCGATATCTATCCGCGTTACGACGCTATACAGTTTCAAAGTCTGAAAAAGAGGGAAATTTTGGTGCCTTGCCATAGGAAGCAATGCATAATATTCAGACGCGCTGGGAAGCTCGTGTAATAAGAGCAGAGATTTGAAACTTCGGCACAATCTTCGACTAACTCTATATTATATAAATCCCGGAATCATTTTGCGTACGTGCTTTTGTTCACGTTTTACGTATTTTTTTGTACCCGTTCCCATTAAGTAACGCGCTTTGTCGCCGCCACCTGCCGGTAGATGGCGTGAGTAGTACATGTCCCAAAAAGCTGGGCATGATTGACCGAGACGGACGATAAATTCAAACTTACGGGGTGCCTTTGTTGGTGAATAAAATATTTTTCAGAAAAGCAGGCCAACTCACTTCTTTCTCGACTTTACAGGTGGCGCCGTTGCGTTCGCTCTCGACTCTCTTCACGCGCCATGCCGCGTATTTGCTCCGCCGAAGAAGTTTTGGCAGGGAACATGACGGGCGTCTTTCCCGTGGCACTCAACTCCGAAGCCACCCTTGCGCTTCGATCCCCTTCGCTTGTGAACGCAAGTTCGCTGCGTCCATGGCTTCCCGAGGACTCGATGGAGCCACCTGGATCTCTCCGTCGTCGCTGCCGGGCGAGGTCGCGGCAACACAATGAACCAGTGACCCTCCAACAGGCGGCGTGTGCGGCGAGCTTGCTGCGCTCATCCGCTTCGCTGAAGCCATGGCGGCCATTAGGGGATTCGACACAGCCAACGACCCCGAAGGCGGGATGGACGACGGCTACCAGCTCGGCGCCCCTGCGGTGCCCCTACGTCTACCGAGCGGTAACTGGCCACGAACGCTCCTGCACCTTCGCCCGCGCCTTCTCGCGGCAAAAGCAACACACCGGACAACGACAGCTCGCTTGACGGCGAGGTGCAATATTCAAGCTAACCAAACCAAATGACCGCAATTCGTTCATGCTGAAGTGAAACAAATAAATGTGAGCGCAGTGCTAGCTACTGGAAAATTTACTACCGCCTCATACCACATGCGCCCTCCTAGACCACGGTTCAGGTTGATTTCGTGTTTCGTTTTCTGTTCGGTACACATTGGTTCTGTGTTAGGGCTACTTGTCTGAGACGAGGTCTCTTGTTTTCGTGTGTTCGCTGGCGTCCCGTGTACTGAAACGGCATCTGAAAGCCCTTGATCTCGTGAACACTCCGCGTGGCTTTGTCTTGCGCTTCCTACTACTTTCTTCTTCGTTATGGGGGCTACGTGCTCGTAAAGTGCAGCCAGATTCCACGGAATGACTCCCAGGAAAACATAATGAAGTTCGTCATCCCCTTTTACTTGGTTTAATCCAATTAATGGCAAATTCTTGCGCTTCCTACTACTTTCTTCTTCGTTATGGGGGCTACGTGGTCGTAAAGTGCAGCCAGATTCCACGGAATGACTCCCAGGAAAACATAATGAAGTTCGTCATCCCCTTTTACTTGGTTTAATCCAATTAATGGCAAATTCCCTACTCCGTATATGTTTTCAAATTCCATATTTCAGAAATAAAGCCGACTTCTCCGTCTGCGGGTAAATCAGATCATTAAACCATACAATTTGGGGTTTTCGCGCCCATCAGGATCTCTAGGAACTCATGCTCGATCCCTCCCTCGAGACAACGAATAAAGTGAATGCCAGCGATGACCCGGACATTCAATCCCGACCCCTGCAATCAGCCTAACTCGCCCATGATCTTCATGGTCTCTGAGTCAGATGCTGACGCCTTCCCAACGCCTTCAATGATAAACTTGCATGTCCTTTCTTCCCTCGCCGATCGTCTTAAGTGGTGACTAAACATCGATTTCAAAAACAAAAAAACTTCGTTGTTGCTGCCTCATCACAGAACATCATTCTCGCAATTTTTTCATGGGAACATGATTCTGATGGACTACAATGAGAGTTGTGTTTTCGGACTTCAGCTTTGTTTCGATTGGAATACGTTGTTCCGTATGTTATGATGATAGCCTGGATAATGCGGTTGGCACCATGTTCTTCCGTACTGTGTCTTCTGCTGGCCATGCGGCTTGCCAGGTGTGGCACTAGAGTAACAGTAGCCTTAAGTTTCGAGAGTGATGTGTGCCAGGAAACATATTTCGGGATATTAAGGCCAACAGCGCAGGGAGTGGCCTTGAGGGATAACAGTTCCCCCAAGAGAAATTCTTGATAAGGAAATCCTCCTTTTGAGGATCTTCTTCGCGTTTGGGCTTCAAGAATTAGGAATGTAGATTTCTCTGGTGCGCAGATGATTACGCAAATTCAGGCTGTTTGCGTAGTCGATGACTTCTTGGAGGGCGCCTTGCTGCTGTACTAGGCAGCCGCCTCGAATCCAAATTGCTCGATCGTCGGAATATAGGGCGTGCCGTGTGCCGTTGATTTTATCTGTACCCTTCGGAAGTTTCAGCATAGCGATATTAACCAAGAGGGTGCGACAAACTCAAACTCACGGGGTGCCTTTGTTGGTGAACAAAATATTTTTCATAAAAGCAGGCCACCTCACTTCTTTCTCGACTTTATAGGTGGCGCCGTTGTGTTCCCTCTCGAGTCTCTTCACGCGCTATGCCGCATAGCTGCTCCGCCGAAGAAGAAGCTTTGCCACTGAACAGGACGGACGTCTTTCTCGTGGCACCGTACTCCCTACATCCCTGACGTTCACCCTGTCGTTTCATGCCCCTTCTGTTGTGAACGCAAGGTTGTTGCGTCCATGGCTCGCCGAGGACTAGCTGGAGCCACCTGGATCTCTCTGTCGTCGTTGCCGGCACCTGTCGCGACGCCACGAAGGCCCGGTGGCAATCTAAAAGACGGCGAGAGTGGCCATCCAGCCGCGCTCGTCCGCTTCGCTGAAGCCACGGCAGCCATTTGGGGATTCGACGCAGCCAACGACTCCGAAGGCGGGATGGACGACGGCTACCAGCTCGGCACCCCTGCGGTGCCCCTATGTCTACCGAGCGGAAGCTGGCCACGAACGCTCCTGCTCCGCCGCCCGTGCCTTCTCGCGGCAAAACCAACACACCGGACGACGACAGCTCGCTTGACGGCGAGGGGCAAGTCCAAGAGATCAACTGAAGTCCTAATGAAGCTGGCTAACCGAGTCAAATGGCTGCAACCCGTTAAAGCTGAAGGGAAACAAATAAATTAGAGCGTAGTGCTAGGTAGTAGAAGATGAAAGGTGTCTGCTTTTAGTACCGCCTCACGCAACATGCTTCGTCCAAGACAACGTTTCACATTAATGCCGTGTTTGGTTTTCTATCTCAACACATTGGTTTCTTTGTTAGGGCTATTTGTCTGAGACGAGTTCTCTTGATTACGCGTGTTCGCTGGCCTCCCGTGTAGTGGAACGCCATCTGACAGCCCTCGATCCCGTGAACACTCCTCGTGACTCTGTCTTGCGCCTGGTACTACCTTTGTTCGCATCGTGCGCGGTACGTGGTCGTAGAGTGCATCTAGGTCCCGGAAATGACACCCAAGAAAGCATTATAAACTTCGTCGTCCTCTTTCGCTTGGTTTGTTCCCATAACGGACAAATTCTCTGCACCGTATATCTTTTCCAGATTCTTTAATTCAGAAATCAAGCCAATTAGTCCTTGTTTGGTGAAATCGAATCATTAAATCATACAATTTGGTGTTTGTTGACCGATCCAGCTCTCTAGGAACTCATGCCTGATTCCTCCCTTGACACGTGGGATCAAATAAATGCCAGCGATGGCCCGGACATTCAATCCCGAGCCCTGCAAGTGGACTATCCCGCCCCGAGTCTTCACGGTCTCCGAGTCAGGTGTTGACGCCTTCCCAACCCCTTCATTAAAAAAGTTGTACTTCCATACTTCGCCGTTCGTCTTTGAGGCCGACTTCCCATCTATTTCAAAAACAAAATAATCCGTTGTCACTTTCGCATCAGGGAACATGATTCTCGCAATCATTTCATTGCAACGTGATTCTGAAGGACTGCGAATGAGAGTTGCTTTTTTCGACTTCAGCTTTGTTTTGATTCAAATATGTTGCTCCGTATGTTATGACGATAGCCTGGATGATGCGGTCGGTATCGTGTTCTTTCGTACTGTGTGTTCAGCTCGCCACGTGGCTTACCAGGTGTGCCACTTAAGAAATAGTACTCTAAAGTTTCAAGAATTATGTGTACCAGGAGATTTGTTTCGGGATTTTTAGGCCAAGAATACGGAGAATGGACTAGAAGTATAAGGATTCCCTCAAGAAAAATTCTGGATCAGGAATTTCCCTTTTTGGGGATCTTCCTCATATTTGGGCTTCAAGAGCATGGAGTGTAGATTTCTCTGATGCGCAATTGAGTCAGCAGTTTTTATGCTGTCTTTGGTGGAGTGGGTGGCTTCCTGGAGGGCGTCTTACCACTGTCCTGGGCAGCCGCCTCGAATACAAATTGCTATATCGTCGGCATATAGGGCGTCCCGTTTTCCGTTGATTTTATCTGGACCTTTTGGAACTTTCAGCATAGCATTATTAACCAAGAGGGGCGATAAACTCCAACTTACGAGGTTCCTTTTTTGTTGAATAATTTTTGCTTGTGAAAGCAGGAAATCTATTTCTTTCTCTACTTTATAGGGGGCGCCGTTGTGTTCGTTCTTGAGTCTCTTGACGTGCCCTGCCACGTACTTGCTCCGCTGAAAAAGAAGCTTTGCCACGCAACAGGACGTTCGTTTTTTCTCTGGCAGCCTACTCCAAAGCCGCAATTGCGTTTCGACCACTTCGCTTGTGAACGTAAGATCGCTGCGTACATGACTCGCCGAGGACCAGCTGGAACCAGCTGGGTCTCCTCATCGTCGCCGTCAGCCTCCGTCACGGCGCCAATATGCCCCGTTTCCCTCCATCAGCAGCTTGTGCGGCAACCCTGCCGCGCCCGTCCGCATCGTTGAGGTCACAGGCGCCATTGGGGGATTCGACGCAGCCAACCGCTCTGGAGGCGGGATAGACGGCGGCTGTCAGCTCGGCGCCCTTATGACTACCGAACTGACGGTGGCCGCGGTTGCTCCTGCACCATGCACCGCGCCTACTCGCGGCAAAACCAACACAACGGACGACAGTTCGCTTGACGGCTAGACGCAAGTTTAGGAAATCAACCGGACTACCATTGTACTTGGAATTTTCAAGCTGGCTAACTAGTCTAAGTGCTGCAACTCTTTTGAGCTTAAGTCAAACAAAGCTTAAATGAAACAAATAAACTGGAGCGCAGGGCTAGTAGCCCTTGGAAGAAAATATCTGCTTTTACTACCACCTGACGCAACAAGCTTCGTCCGAGACTATGTTTACATTGTGAGAGGGTTATTCTCGAAGGAATGCGCTACTGGGGTTTAGTTGCTACAGTCGCCTTCTAGCCCCGACGTGCAGCCCTAACAGACAGAGCTGTAACCTCCAACCCGCGGTGCGAGAAGTCGCTACAGCGGCGGGTTCGGACCAGAGGTTCGGACAGCTTATTGTGCTCGAGTACATGGCAAGGCACAACACTCAAATACAACCGCCATAGTGAGTGTACGGGGGTGAAATAAACCACCTTATGGGGAAGCACACGCAAGGAGGTGAGAGAGTCTGATGACCTGGCGCGGCTTCGTGCTCACGGCCCATAGCAGTAAGTGCGTGCGGCACAGGGCGAAGAGGATAAAGGCGGCGGTTCCCCCGACGAAAAAATTGAACCGTGCGCGTGCACGCTAAACCGTCGAAAGACGCCGAGGGAGACTGGGAGGCGGTGGCGGGTGGCCAGTGTGCCCTCTCCTCTACCAACTACCCTAATAGCGCGCACTACTCGCGATCGACTGGACTACGTTGATCATCTAGTCTGGGGCTCAACACCTTGGTCTCCAGCTGATCTTTGGTTAGGTTTCTGATGGTTATGGTACCATGTGGTGTTTGGTACGTTACAGAATCTGCATTCATATCTGTAAGCGGTGGGCGTGACTCCGTGTAGTAGGGCGCGGTGGACGTGACTGTTGGTCTCGATGTTTAGGAGACTGACTGCTTTTTCTCTGGTCAGTTTCCGGTGAGGTGAGGAATAATTCCTGTTGTCAATTCAGTAAATCAGGAAGGGTACTCCGAAAACCCCCTGGCAGCGGTGCCCGGTTACCGGACTATCGGGCTGAGACGTTGAAAGCCTCGTTTCCTTCCAGGTGGGGGTGTCACGGAGTCCTTATGATGTAGGCGTCTGGGAAGTAGCGTGCTATGGTTCAGCGATAGGTTTGAAGTGCTATGGAAAAAGTTTTACCGTTCTGGTAGTTTCTCCATGCAGACTTTTACGTATTCTGTAGTATTTTTCCTGCGTCTATGGAAATAGTCCCTGCTTTTCGCATTTGACACTGAGAGAGTTCTCAAGGTCTGTAGATATGTCGACGACTTTTTAACCACTCAGAGGAGATAGAACTACGGTATTTATAATGAATACGTGGAACAAACCCTAGATGTTTTTCAAGGTAGCAGGGAGGCCTAACTTTTGCATCACGAATACTGGAGCATGACTGGTGCATTTTGGTGACGTAAATATTAAGTTCACACTCGAAGGTGTCTGCTTGTGCTATTGTTAAACAGTTTGTAAGGATTTACTTACGGTTCGGGGAATATCAATATAAGCACGCAAGCAATCGCGAAGTGATCGCTTGAGTGTGCTTTGCGCAGATCCTGCTTTCACATGATGAAAGAGAGCTTTGATAACCAGCTGACGAGGCTTCAATCGGCGGGCTATTCCGAACACTTAGTGGTGGCCATGACGGAGTCCATAATACAGAGTATTAAGGGACGCAACAGTAAGCAGAAAAGGCAACCTGATGTGGAGGTCACGACCAGGCTTGTTGTTGCACCTTACGAGTACAAGGTGGACAATAATTTGATAGTCGCCAGCAAACACTGCGTCAGAATGGTCTTCTCCGCCATCCCCCCCCCCCCCCCCCCCCCCCCCCCAATATTGGCCAACATGTGCGTACGCGTGACGGGAGATATAAGAAAATGTACCAACGGCTGCTCTAAAAAGCATGTTAAGCCGTATTGAAATGTGCAACCGGGGTCATTTATCAAACCCCCTTAAACGTACAATGTATACTTCGACCAAACTGGCCGATGCGTGAATGATCGGTCTGCAGAGCACAAGTGTTTTATGAAAACCAGTCCAAATTTACAACTACCTGCCCACGGCCAATCGTGCAGTTTCAAGTCAATGTGTGAACCAAAGCTGACAGAAATCAGAATTTTAAGCAGGAGCAGGGACACTCTGGCCGTGAATTGCTCGAAGCGTATTATGTCAAAAGGCTGGGATCAGGCTGCATCAGTGACACCTCGGTATCTCTTTTTAGTGGTGGAAATCGTCTTCCTAATTTGATTAGATAGGAATGGCTTAAAGTGACATTCATAACCATGCCAGCAGTGTGGACGTGCCTGTGGGCGTTTATTTCGCCAATTGTTTTACGTATGAGCGTAAAATCATTTTTTATCGTTTCGAATAAATATAACGAGTTGGATTTCAGCGCCTGTCCTGTCCGTGTCTATCTGTGCATTCGTCTTTGTTAGCGCGGTGGAACATTTCCTTTCTATTCAGATGATAAAAAAATGATCGGAATATAACCAGCCTTTACACCTTGAAGTCATTGATTACGAGAAAGCATTTAACTAAGTCGAAACCTCAGCAGCTATGCAGGCATGCGAAATCATAGTATAGGCGAGGATATATGAAAGTACTGTTGTGAATGGGGTTCCGGCCAAGGCCCATGCAGATTATCCAGCAGCTCCAGACAGACACAGGTCTAGCGGACGCCGGCGTGCGACCGCTGCCAAAGGCTTCAAAACGGCGGCGCCGGCAGGGGAGTGACCCTTTGTCTACTGCTGCAGCAGTCAACTCTCCCTGCCTCCCTCCCCCCCCCCCCCCCCTTCGGGACGGAGACGGGCTGCCTTTCGGGCCTTGATTCCCTTTGGCGTCCACGGCGGCGACGGCAGGGAACGTGTCCTTGTGTTGATTGGACCAGAGGCGCGCCAACGAGCAGCCTTGATCCCGCTCGCCGTATCCTCGAAGACGGGTGACCTTCCTGGAATTACGCAGGAGAAATGACCGCCGCCGGCGGGTGACTTCGCAGGATGTTTAGCCTTGGTGCAGAATCTCCACCACCGCCCAACGTCGTCATCGACACCAGAGAAGTTCACCCTCACCCCCCAAAAATGGGAGAGGAGGTTCGAGCACCACCCTCGGCAGTGGGCGGCACACCGAGCGATCTGTTGTACCCCCCTGATTGGACTATATCGAGTGAACTTTGTTTGCCCAACTACGGAAGTAGGGACAACCGCCGTATTTAAGCGGTGGAAATTGCCTCCATAGGGAGCTCCGCTTTCTTCCTCCTACCTGTAAATATCCCATCATCTAAAAAGTGCATAAAACGTTCATATTTGCCTCTCCTCCCTGGCTGCTACTGGTCCTTCGTCTCTGCTCCCCATGGTCCCACTGTGGTGAAGCCTGGGCCCCCGACCCCGATCACATTAGTACTGGAAGATACCTGCAGTGGCTGCATAGCAACCAAGCTTCTTCATAAAGAAAGTAATAAAATTCCTATAAAGAAAGGTGTTAAGCAAGGTGACACAATCTCACCACTACTATTCATAGCTTGCTTAGAGGATGTATTCAGAGATCTGTAATCAGTGCAGGTAGGGATAAGGGTTGATGAAGAATACCTCAGTAGTCTGCGATTCGCTGATGACATTTCCTTCCTGAGTAACGGAGGGGACGAATTGCAAATATTGATTGAGGACTTAAATAGGAAAAGCAGTAAGGTAGGCCAAATATTATTGACCAGAAGACTAAAGTGATGTTCAACACTGTCGGAAAGGAACAGGAGTTCGCAATAGATAGCGAAGCACTGAAAGTGGTTGGCGTATATGTCTATGCTTAGGACAGGTAGTAACCGAAGATCAAGGGCCACGACTGGGAAAGAACTATAGATAATAATATTGACAAGTACTCGCTGGTATGACGAGCTCAAGAGGAAAGCATATAACAGTTCCAACTTCCCGGTACTCACCTAAGGGTCTCAACGGCGCAGTTAACGAAAAAGTTTCTACTTACGTTGTGCGCAATAGAGAGAGCTATGGCAAGGAAAATGGTAGGTGCAACTTTAAAACATGGGAAACATGAAAGAGGGGGTAAAAGAAGTAACTCGAGTTAAGGACATTCTAGTTAAAATCAAGAAACAATGGACACGGCCAGGACATGTATGAAGTGCGAAGGGAAGATAATTGATGGTCGCTAAGGGTAACAAACTGAATTCTTTGTTAAGGTAAGCATAGAAGGGGACTTCAGAAAATTAAATGGAAGGTTGAAGATATGAAGTTTTCAGGGGTCAAGTAGATGCAGCTAGCACAGGAGCGGGCTAATCGGAGGGATATGGTATATGCCTTCGCCCTGCAGGTGGTATAGCCCGGCTGATGATGATGAGGATCCTACTATAATTTGTTCGTTTCTATGATCATTTGCGTTAACTGTGAACACACAACTTACCAATTGAGTTCAAAATTTCAACGCGACTTTCTTGAGACATAGCTATGTAAAGAGACTTCTACAGAAATTAATGGCCACCTATAGGAATGCGACTGTCAAGGAAAGCCTGGTTTTGATCACTCTGTCTTGTGCATTTAAAAAGGACACTGTGTGCGCTTCGTCAACCATTTTATTTAATATACATTTCAGTTATTTATCTTCAGTCCGTCATCACTGTGTACGCCGGAAAGGCTGCTCTCATAATACGTAACATATGCCTCAAATAACACGTCACTTCACGGAAAGGCATCATATGCCTACTGAACTGATTTCCTAGAGAAAAGAAGGCGCGTATATATGAGAGGAACTGTAATGGCGTCTTCTCTCGAGATCTGTATGCATTGCTCTCATTGGCCCCACATTGGCTACTGCCCCGAACTACTCCCCAATGTAAGTGCTTCCCCGAGCAGAAACGAATCTCGACTATATGTTTGTGTGATATATGAATATTAGTGCGTTAAAGACCGAAGTCCTTGTATGGAAGAGAACGGCTAACTTAGTATATTGGCAGCCGAACCCAAAACTGATTCCATTTTAAGCAAATTCCTACCTCAATTCCCGCCGTGGTGGTGCAGTGGTTAGGGCGCTTGACTTCTGTACTCAAAGATGCGGGGTCGAATTCCAGCCTGGGCGGTGGCTTTTCGATGCAGGCGAGAAGCAACACGTAATAGTATTGTGCGTTGTCGGATCACGTTATAGCCCCCAGGTGGTCGAAATTTCCGGACCCCTCCACTACGGAGTCTCTCGTAGCCTGAGTCGCTTTGGGATGTTACACCCCATAAACCAAACCGAACCAAAAGTGTTTAATAAAGCCTGAATAAGGCCTTATTATTTTCATCGACTGCTAAGTCCTCAGGCTCTCGACTGAACTGTAGAATTAACGTTGTTTGCGGCGTCGCCTTCAAACCTCAGCGTGCCAGCCCTAACCGACAGCGCTGTTGCCAGTGAGGTTATCAAAAACTACTGGAGTGGAAGGCGCGCCCGTCGAGTGAAGCGTCCGCAACGCCATCTTGCGGGCGGCAGAGATGCGAGCCAATTGTCGCGGAGCGCGCCCGCTGAGCACTGTTGAAGTGTGTGGCATGTAACACGATCAAGACAAACATTGTTGATTCATCCATGGTTTACGGTGGTACGAACCGTGTAAAAACGACACCAGGAGTCACATTCCACAAATTGAACTCATTATAGCTCATTCGGAACTGACCATGCTTCTTGTATTGCGGCACGTACCTGCGGGCATATAGCGGCTGTTTCTTTTCGCTAGGCTATACGCGCCCGTAATCACTATATAGGCTCACCACAGTTACCTCTGTGTATTAAAGTATATATGGCAGATGAATCTGTGCGCGATTATTGCCAGGGAAGCGTATACAGATCGCTCGGTCGGAAAGCCATCGTTGTACCCCAGAATTAAGAATAACGTGTTCGCAAACATTATGGAGTCCTTTCTTGTTGCTTGAGAGGCAGTGGCGTCGTACGTCGTGCACATGAATGGTATGTTAAGCCCGACAAAGTCTGATTAAAGTTGTATTATAGGTTGATTAGGGAGGATTTGGTGGAGAATTCCCAGACGGCACAAACCATGGCCCAATTGTGGCATTGTGTTGGCACTTTAGTGGTTCTATGTTGGACCGGACATTTCCAACACGGTACCAATATTGGGTCAACGGTTTGTGCTGTCTGTGAACGTTAGATTGTTTCATTAAGTTGTATTAATGGAGAGTTAGTTAATAAGGGGCGACAAGGGCGTATTACGTTTTATTAAGTGTGATAATGTTAGATTAGGGGATAACGTTAGATTAGTATAAAGTTGGATTAGGCTGGTTTAGGCTGTAAAGTCAGTTTGCGTGGGATTAAGTATGATTACTTTGGATTAACTTAGATTACGGCTGATTATGTTAGATTAAGGGTGATTGAATTAGATTAAGGGTTATCGTTAAATTCATGTGAATTATGTAGGATTAAAGGTGACTAATTTGGGTTATGAGAATAAATTAGATTAATGAAGAACTGATTTCGCAGTTTTAGCACGTAAGCGGCAGTCCTCTACTTTAAAGAAAACAAGTAATTGGTAATTAAGTGAACATAGAACGGCTGCTTCGGTTGCAAACAGAATTAGAAATCTTTGAGGCAATTTATTTGAAAACAAAGCACCTAGCTAGATTAAGTGCGGAGCCTGTCACCAGAGAAAAATATTTTTGTGTTGAATCAGCCCCCTCAAGGACTACCATCCTTGGAAAAGCATGTCTACAAGCTTTGCAAAGATGCAGCTCCATGGAGAATCAAGATTCATTACGTAAGAAAGAGTGGAATATGTTTAGTGCAAATGACAAACTGAGGTTCGTCCTTTCAAAGCGTACCTTATTTAAGAACCAATGAAATTTCAGTTTGCCGCATCAGGATCATGACATTAACTGGAACTATTGTCATTGTTTATAGTTTAAAAAAGAATCTGTGTAACGATGATGTGGTATTGCGGTTTGCGGCTTCATCCAAACGATTGAATATTGGTGAAAAGACATGGGCATTCTCACGGGGGTGAACCCTCATGAGGGCGTCCTCACCCTCACCTCGTGAGGATTTGATTCAATGAGGTGAGGGTGAGGGAGGAACGTCGCTGAAAAATTCGTGAGGACGAGGGTGAGGGAGGGCAGAGGCAGTGAAGTGAGAGTGAGGGAAGGAAAGATGCAGAGTTTGAGGGGCGATGGCAGACCTTCCATGAAAGGCGTAGTTTCTGTAGTAGGAAAAAGCACGCGGCAACACGAAAGGCACGAGCATGTGTTCTATAGAAAACAGATGTAATGGAACGGGGCACAGGCACTACAGCTAAAAGAAGCAGGAACGAAAGCCACAAAATTGCCCCGGCGCTAGTGGTGAAGAAAAGTCTAAAAGCGACACGAGGGAGCTGCAGGGAGTCACCGAGAGCGATATCGCTGTTTCCAGCCTCAGGGAACACAACCGGCGAAATACATAGGACGGCCGTTTCTAACTGCTAACGTTTCTTTGCCCTTCAGGCAAAAGCAGGTCAAGAAAAAAAAATGCGCGTCCAAAAGAGATGGGACGCGGTGTAGAAACTTTGAACACAAAAGACCGAGGTGGGATGATCTTATCTGCTGCGACCCTGCCATGCGTTTTTTTTTTTTTCGCCTTCAGAGTAGCTTGCATGAGTAGTCGACGCATGAGAAGCGTTTCTTGATAGTGTTTCCTGACTGTCTGGTTAGCAAGGTTTTACATAAAACTTTCATAAATTGTGTAAATTACAATTCGCAACAAAACCAACGGAAAATAAACAAACAGCAGTGAATTTCCGCTGATAAGAACTCCAATAAAATAAACCGCAGTTCAATATCCCATGCAATCTTTGTCAGGTGTTTGCAGAAACAAGCAGAATTTTCTTATTTCTTTTACCATTTTTTGCTTTGTTGTGAATTAGCAAAATCATCATATCGTGCATTAATATGTGCTGCACGTATTTACAATGCATTGTTGTTTCTGTAATTTCTATAACATTAAGTTTTAGTTTATCAAGCTTCATAAGATAGTTTTCTTCAGATGGGTTGTAATACTGTTGGGGAAGTAATAGCTTGTGAGCATTGAGCACAATTTCACGAAAGAGTTGTTTTATTTCCAGTATCCAGAGTGTGCTGGCATTTCGTGTTAACCTGTTGAAGTCCTGTACCGGAGTAAGGTTCTTTTATATAGTCTTTATTTGATTTTAGCATCCGTTCTGTAGTCTAGTTTCATGCATCGTAATGCCCTACGATCTTGTAAGGCCGTATGTTGTGACAAACTCATGCATGATGGGGGTATGAGAATGCTGAACCGGGTACTATGAATTTTTAATACGCTTTCAGGTTGGCTTCAGCTATGAGATGCCAGCACACGGGTGCTTGCAGTTTTAAGATGCATTTGTTGCTGTTCGTAAAATCAAAGCGTGCTGGTGGTATCAGCCTCCCTAAAAGAGAAAGGTATTTTAAACCACCAGTCAACTCATTCCAAGCTTCCAAGGGTATTGCTAAAAACTACCTCCATGCCGCTCCTGACAAATCCTGCCTACATCAGTGCAGGATTTCCCTGTGAGGTGGTCACCCTGTTTTAGAGGACCTTGATAATGATGCTACGTATGTAGAGGAGCACCGCTGAGCTGAAAATGCGCAAAGTACAAGACCCGCTGCCGTTCCTTATTACTATCAAATCTCCCACCGCTTAAAAAACGTGGCTCAGAAAGGTGATGTCCTAGTAGTCATCACTGCACCTAGAAAGCTGGCTGGCGTGTGCAATATGATGCAAGGAAAGCACTAGCAGGGATGCAGCATCAAGCATGTAGGCAGGTTCGTCCCTACGGAGAGTGCATATACCCTTGTCCTGTGTCAAAACATACCTAGAACAAATTGGATGTTGCACAAACGGCACACTTCAAGAGCTTCACGCAGGAGTAGTCGCACTGGCCGGGGGGGAGGGGGGGGGGGGCGGGGGAGGCGGTCTTTTCGATTCCGTGAAACGACAGTCTTGAAGAAGTTAGCGTCCAAACTCAGCAGAAAAGTATACGAAGTATACTGCATTAAGATGAAATTCACCACTTGTGTTACCAATTGAGGCCTCTGTCGCCTTACCCGATACCTTAAGGAGTTTAATATCCCACCCATGTCAGCGTGCCAGTGTTCTTACTTTGACAAGATAAGCTTCCCTGTAGGAGTGGACCATTTTTATGTCGGTTCTACGGCTTCTTTTTCAAAGCATGGTTTCCTGTGCTTGGTACGTCACGATATTAAGCGAAAACGCGATGCTGGTTCAATGCGGCAGAAATAACTCAATCGCTGAACTGAAATTTTTAACTCAGACAAAGTAGGGTTTATATCGAGGAAAGCTACAAAGTGTCTCTTCGCACTCAGTGGCAGAGGTCCGCACGGGCTGGGCCCGACCCGCCGTGAAGTGTTTTTTACGTATTGAGATGAGAGGGTCGCATCGAAGTCCAGCCCTCCAGTACGCTTCGATCTTGAGTAAGGCCCGCTGCCCCAAAGCCACGCTGGCACATTCGTTGGGTTTGGTTAAAACGGGCTGTGAGTTTACCTTACGACTTTATGAGGTCGTTTTAATAAGTGTCCCTACATTTTCTTAACATAAAGATGAACAGCTGAGATGAAGAACCTTTATGCATGCCACCAAGGCTAGAGTCGCACCAGAGAGCACCTGTCTCGCATACTGTTAAAACGTCTGCCAGGTCTGAACAAAATGAAGACTTCGAGAAAGAAAGCTTCGACGGTTTGCGTGATGCCTGCTCTCGAACGCTACCCATCAGCGCCTCAAGCACTCTAGTACTGACTCAATAAAGCAGGCAGCTGAGGTTAAACTAAATCCAATTTCGCGTAGTCCTGGTATGTCCTTGGCTCTCTAGCTGACAGGTTCAAATTATGACAGCACTGATTTTTGTACACCTGATTCTGCTTAGCCATTTCTGTGGAGAGAAAGAGGCCTCCTCTCTTCCGCGGATTCCCCGTCTTGTGGCAAGCCGCTGTTCGCTTCTTGTGGGAGCGAGATGCCTGCTATCAGATAGCGTCCTATCCCTTTTTCTGCCTTGTGCCAAACGCACGCATACACCATATGTGTGTTGCTTAACAAACTAAAACGAAGCAACGAAAGCCACTACTCGTACTAGGCCTGGAAGATTTTCCATTCGGCGGGCTACAGTGTT
This sequence comes from Amblyomma maculatum, assembly GCF_055883805.1. NCBI lineage: Eukaryota > Metazoa > Arthropoda > Arachnida > Ixodida > Ixodidae > Amblyomma > Amblyomma maculatum. The sequence continues at coordinate 26,232,134 of NC_139344.1, forward strand.
TAGAAGGCTGTAGCCGAAACGTTGTTAGCCGAGGCGCACCTCACGTTGCACACACGAGAGCTTTGGGTGGCGGCGTTTCATTTGAAGACTGACTCGGCAATGCATGCGAGACGACAGATAAAGCACAAAGCAAGAAAGTGCGTGCCGGGCTTTGCCCCCTGTGGCAATGTGCCGACGACCGGCTAGACTCCCTTCACAGAGAGGGCAGCTGTCAGTATAAAACTGTTAAAAAAAAAAAAAAAAACTCTTCTGCACGGCGGGAAGACCATGCACGCTGGCCCACGGCCGGGCCCAAGCAGTGGCTGTGGCTGGTCTTATCAGGTCTCCCTGGGGCGCCGGGTGGAGACATGAGTGCATCTGGCAGCAGTGCTCTCAGAAGGGTACACACGCGTCCACCACCGTTTGTTCCTTTCCCACTCTCTCTGGCCAAAGAGTCTTCCTTCAATCGTCTCAAAAAAAAAAAAAAAAAGTAGTGAACAGCAGGAACGGCCCTTCAGTTTGTGCTGCTGTGTGCTTTCGATCGGACCACTCAAGTTGGATGCATATGTTTAAAACAACACTTTGGTGGGTGCGCTGTTGCAAATTATATGTATATGCTCAAGAACGTCTTTGTACAATGTGCGCGAATAAGTTTCCATTGCGGCAGTGCCCTCGGATATTTTCGGCAAATGCGCAGTCCAAGTGAGAGGTGTGTTCATACAGGTTCGAGGTGAGTTTCATTCTTTTGCAGCTCTTGGTTTCTCAGAACAGGCAAACTGGTTTTCGGCTTTTGCATATGCGGGTACGTATTGTCCGGAATTAGGAAGATCAGCTAGGAGATGTGGACTTAGGCGAACTGATGCAGAGCGTTGATTCCGGCAAGTTGGCGCATATGTGTTGCTTTTTTGTCCTCGTTCTAAGTGCTGATGTTTTTTTTTTTCATGAGCGAACTTAGATTTAGTGTCCCAGGAAGCATAATCAAACTTTATGCACGAAATGCTGGTCTGTTCACTTTGCACGTCATACTGCTCTAGTTAGGCGCTGTCTTGTTCTGTTCTCGTATAAAGTTAATAAAAATTGAAACAAAAAAAAAAACGATTTTAGGCATTACTGAGTCGGATTCGCGAAACTCAGACACATAACAGAGTGACGTGCTTCACTTTGCTTTGTCTGTTCCTGGAGGAAGCCGGGATGCGATCGGGGCACATAATCGGTGGCACCTGCGGCGCCGTGTCCAAACAACAGCATTTTTAAGCGGCGTCTCCCAAATGACACATTGTACATATCTGAAACTGTCGCGCACGGCCCCAGGCTTACATGCTATGTCCCCCTTCCACCCCCCCCCCCCCTCCCACATCCCTTGGCGAAGCGAGCAAGGGTCAGGAACCCCTCAAAATTTATGCTTCTGTGTGATAGAGTTTTGTTGTTACTTGAATGACATTGTTCTGTTGCCAATATGCCGTATACGCCTTACGCTTTCCGTCTGCGACTGGGTAGAAGTTTGAATCCTCCTTCCTCATGCGGTGTAGAGTATTTCGTTACTCTATCTCCTTCAAATACATGGAGTGTGAACCAGTGGGCAGGTTTGCCCGGTAAACTATGGCAGTGGTTGTTTTGCTTCCTCCTCTAAGTTTCGCATTTGACTGCCATGCATAGGGTACTATCGGAATTATTCTTTGCGCTTTTCGCAGCCCCTGGTTTCCCCGTGCAGTGCATTTCTCATTCTCAGCAGCTGTCGGAACAAACCAGATGGCTCTTGCCAGCGGTTCGCTACAGCATCAACGCAGCCCCGTCATTTATTTAAGTCCACTGTTAGCTTCGAGAAATTCGGATTGCTAAATGATCAATGCGGCTTGACACCGCCGAAAGCGGACGCGGAGAATAGTTTGGCCTACTTCGACTCAGTATAACGTTGTCACAGATCTAAAATAATGAAAAATAACTAGCATGATGTTGAGGGTGAGGGAGAGCAGACGAAATGAGGGTGAAGGTGAGTGAAGAGCAGCAATATTTTTTAAGTGAGGGTGAGGACGAGGGAGGGCCAGGAAATTTTTTAAAGAGAGGGTGAGGGAGGACTGCCGATTGGAAAGTGAGGGTGAGGGAGGAAAGGCCAAAATGAGGGCATTTGCCCACCTCTGTTGGTGAATAATCTATTTCAGTAGAGTAGCACTTCTTGAATTTTAATAATTTATTTACTTTCCTATTTGTGAGTTTTTCATCAACTTGCTATTTCGACCATAAGTATTTTTCAGTCAGTAAATTCTATGTCAAAATATAAACGATTTGACATTTGTTTTAATATTGTTGGCAATGTTGTGTGACTTGGGAACCCGCTTGAATTAATGTTCCTCCTGGATTCATTGCTGTTTGTCTTATTGTTAGCTAGTCGCAAATGCTTGGTCACAGAACTTGATAGCAACGGCTGATTCAAAGCTTGCTAAAGTTGCCTGTATCAGATTGATAGTCAGATTTATTATTTACAGCAGTATGGGTTTCTTTTTGTGAGGCGTCGGAAGCTAACGTTTCTCTTTCTTTTTTTTATAAAATACTGAATTCAATTGTTATTCAAGGTTTGCTGCCTGCATTGTTATTTCTCACCCTCTGGATTACTTTTATTTTGACAGCTTACATGACTATTCACTTCTACATCTCAGTTGAGCGCACTAAAGAATATGAAGAAATGCGAACATATTATTTTCTACCTTAGGGCGGAAGTAGGTATATCTTAAGTGTTAAAGGGAACTTTAACTCCCGCTGCAGTAGGCATTGGTGAAGGCATTCACCTCCTAATTCATTGGTCAGGGCACGATCCCGATGGAGGAAACTGCGTACTGGTGATGCTAAACTGTAAATAAATTGGCCGCCTAACTCGGGTGAATGGAGTTAGACAATCATTAGCAGTTTTGCTTGGCTTTTGCGCTGTTGAACGTTTCATTTTCGTCGAGACCATTACAGCGATATATGACCTGACATTGTAGCATAATGTTCCATTTTAATGATAATTACTAATCATCAGAAGTTAGGACCTTAGTGTTGTGCAATTACAATAGTTTAGTACACACCATACTCGATATAAGCTACGCTACGACGCATGACTTGAAAGTATGGCATAAATTTCAATTTTGATCCCAATTAACTAATTACGCTAATTAAGTTTGACCTGCAGTTAGTGCAGCGCAATTACACTCGGCATACGCTATCCAACAATATACGACTAGTATCATTGCATGAATTTTAATATGTATTTAAAATTAGCTAATTAACTATGACCTAAAATTTGTACAGTGCAATTTTATTTCACATCAGCTTGTAGGGCTCGTGGCGCGCCGCGGAAGGCCGCGCCACTTCCCAATGCTCCCTGCGCGCGTGCCTGTTTCCCTCTCCCCGCTCGCTCGGGGATATCCGGTCCCGCGCGAGGGGGCTATAAAAGAAGGCACGCGCCGCCGTCTCGCCCTCTCTTGGTCCACCAACCAACCCTGCCTCCTCGTTCCTGCTTCGCTCCTGGCGCTCTCCACGGAAACGACCCGCAGCCACCCGGACGACGACCTAGCACCGACTTCGACGATCCCTGTGATATTAAAGATGTTTGTCATACGGCCCACTGTGTGTTTGTCGTGCGCATCCCTCGGGCAGAGGAATCGCCCACAACTGGCACCCAACTGGGGCTGAATTAGCACCCATGTGGACGATTTCTCTGCCAACGTGGCAGCGCACGGCAGCACGACGGGCCGGTCCTTTGTATGTTAGGCGCGACGCCATTTTGAGTTTAGGGCTATCGTGTGTGCAGATGACGCGGAGTGTAGTATAGTAGTGTTTGTACAGTGTTTTAATTTTGTTTTGGGTTATGTGTGTGTTTTTTAGTGTCGGGCGATTTGTGTTTTAATTTTTTGTGCATATGTTAGTTTTATGAAGTGTTTAGCCTTTGTGACTAGCCTCCTGACGCGGGCTAGGTGGTAGTCGTGGCGTGCAGCAGTTCTGCGGCACCCGGCCGGCCTTAGTTGTTGAGTGCAATGCCTCCGAGAAAAGACGTGCCAGATAGGGCCGCCGCTTCGGACGCCAGTGTATCCGGAAGTGAGGTGAGGGACGCGGTAGAGTCTGCGCAGGTTACCGATGCGGCCGCCCTGATGAGGCAGATGAACGAAATGTTGTTGGTGTTCACCCGTCAGCTTGGTTCGGTGGCTAGCGCCAACCAAGCCACAGCTGCGGCGACAGTCTCGCGTCCGCGGATAAATGTACAGGTTCCCTCCTTTTCCGTATACACGGACGTGAAGTCAGTCCACGAGTTCTTGCAAGAACTCGAGGATTATCAGACGGCACTGGGTTCCCCAGACGACGTGGTGCTAGCGCAGGCGATTCCCGTGGCACTTGTTGAGAGCGCGGCGCGATGGAGACGCTGTCAGCCGGCCTTCTAGTCGATGGCAGACTTCACAGATCGCTTCCGCGCCGAGTTCTTGCCGCCCGATTACGAGCGCCGGATGCTTGAGGAGCTAGCGTTGCGCACGCAGCACCCAGAGGAGAGCCTCCTCGAGTATGTACGCGCAATGCAGGAGCTCTACAAGAGGGCAGATCCCACGGCAACCGATCTTGAACAGGTCGCGCGCGTGATCAGGCAATGTCATCCGCGCTTCAGGCCGTATTTGCGGGGACGTGGTTTTGCAAACCTCGAGGCCCTAGCACAGGAAGCGAAGGTAGTACAGGCGGATTTACTCCCTGAATTGCGCTACCAGCCACCCCCCAGGCCAGCCGAATCGCTAGAGCCGCGATGCGCCTGGGCCGGAGGCCAAGACTCCGTGCCGCGCGCCAGAGGCGCAGACGTAATGACGGTAGGGCAGGAAAGGCCAGCGGAAGGCTCCGCGATTCCTCGCGCTCTTGACCCGTACGCGTTCGAGCAGCGGCGTCGAGCTGGGCTCGCCAGCGACGTCCGCATAGGCGCGGAGAGAGGGGAAAGACGTCCCCAGCCGCTTCGTGGAACGCGGCATCCCCCGACCGCGCGGCAGGTGAACGATCGGCTTTGCTGGAATTGCAACCAGCCGGGCCACGTGGCACGAGAGTGTCAAGCAAGGCGTATGCAGGGAAACGCGGACCGCCGGCGGCCATAATTGGTAACACCAGCCTGTCGCCGTCGGCGGGAGAATTTCGTGGTATCCACGGCGGAAAATGGGAAATGTACTCCCACGCCGCGGCACCGGGCGACCGCCCCGGGGGCGCAGAGGCTTTTTTTCCCCCTCGCCTTTTGAGCGCAAGGAATGTTGTCGCGTTCGAGCCCTTTTATGCTAGTGCGGTTAGCTGGTCAAAGCTACTCGGCACTCATTGACACGGGCTCAACTCTGTCACTGGTCGGTGATGATGTGTTCGAGGCCTGCCGTAGATGTAACATCCGTGTCAGGCTAGCAGAAACCCCTTTGAGCTTAGCAGCAGGGACGACAAAAGCGGAAGGAGCGGTGCGTCTGGTCCTGCGTTTTGACGGCAGGAAGCGGAGGCATCGCTTCGTCTATCTGCCCGGCTTAGCCATACCAGTTATTCTGGGAAGAGATTTTCTTTCGAGCGAAGGCATTGTGCTTGACATGGGGGAGGACGGCTATCGCTACAGCCCATTCACCCCCCTCATTCCCTTTGTTAGCACACCCAAACAGGAATGCGTCGCTGAGCGAGCGAGCATTCACGCTTGTGTGGCAGACAGCTCCCTCGCGACACTGAATGGTAGCCCATTAGAAGCAATTATCGCGTCCTTCTCAGGAACCGGTAGTCAGCGCCGAAGGCTCGTGGAAACTTTACTCCCGTTTTCGTATTGCTTCACAGAGAAACCAGGCAGAACCGACTTGCTTCAGCACGAGATCGAAACGGGTGATGCGCGTCCTTTCAGATGTAACCCGCGGCCGTTAAGCGCGCATAAGAGACAGCTTCTCGACAGCGCCCTTGACGAGATGATAGATACCGGCGCGGTGAGATCCTCACAAAGTCCCTGGGCGTCCCCAGTGGTTCTAGCGCCAAAGAAAGATGGTTCGGTCAGGCTGTGTGTTGATTATCGAAAGCTCAACTCACTGACGCCTACAGTTGCGTACCCTTTCCAGTCGATCGAGGCTGTGATGTACGCGTTAGGAAACGCAAGGTTCTTCACAGTCCTGGATGCAAGCAGAGGGTACCTGCAGATTGAGGTGGCGGAAGGTGACATTCAGAAAACCGCATTCACCTGTCACCGCGGGCTCTTCGAATTTACTCGACTCCCGTTTGGTTTGTCTAATGCACCGAGCACGTTCATGCGATTGATGGACATCGTGCTGGGCGATGCAAGGTTCAACTACGCGATGGCGTACCTCGACGACGTCGTGATATTCTCACAGTCGTTCGAAGAGCACCTCATTCACCTAATTCCGTTCTTGAAAGAATGAGACGTGCGGGTATAACGATCAACCCAAAGAAAGTGCAGTTGGCATCAAAGAGAGTGAACCTCTTGGGATTTGTGGTTGATAAAGGCACTTTGAGACCGAACAATGACAAACTGCAGGCAATTCTGAACTACCCCTGCCCGACGGACGTGAAAAGCTTGCAGAGGTTTTTGGGAATGGTTGCCTTCTACAGACAATTCATCCCTAGTTGTTCAGAGCTCGCTAGGCCGTTGAACCAGCTGTTGCGGAAAGGCTCGAAGTGGGTCTGGGGCAAGGAACAGAACGACGCTTTTGTTGCCTTGGCTCGCGCGATAGCGAACACCGCTAGTTTGCGCCTCCCCGACCTGAACAAGCCGTTTGTCTTGCAGACAGATGCTAGTGATGCCGGTGTAGTCCGAGTGTCGCGCCCTGCGTAGTTGAAGAGAGAAAGGAGGCGGACAGAGTTGCCGCGCGGTGCTGCGAGAGAGAGAAGGCGCAGCAGCTGGTGGCGGCGACTACTCGCCTGCCAAGAAGCGAGGCAGAGAGAAATCTGTCATGGGGAGTAGCGGTCAGTAGGGAAGAGCTAATTGAGGCCCAGAAAGCAGACGGTCTATGCCAGCGGGTGCTGACAGAGCTTGCGAGTAGTGCAGCTTGCACCGGGAACGCTGAGGGCAAGTACGACGCGTATCTGCTGGGCGATGATGGCTTACTGCTCCGCTACATCCCCCAACTTGACGAGGAAGAGGCGATTGCATCCCCCTTCCGAGTCGTGGTCCCGAGGAAGTTGCGGAAACGATTCCTCCAGTACTTCCATGACTCAGCGCTGGCAGGCCATGGCAGCGGCAGTAAGACTTACGACAAGTTATGCCGTGTCGCGACCTGGCCAGGTATGAGAAAGGATGTGCTGGGTTACGCCCGTACATGTCCTGTTTGCCAGGTAGCCAAGCCTCGGGCGGGGAAACCCACTGGCATGATGAAGCCGGTAGTTAGCAACTATCCGTGGCAAGTAGTCGCGTGCGATATCATGAGACCCCTCCCTCACTCCGCGCGCGGACACCAATATATCCTGGTAATAACGGACCACTATTCCAAGTGGGTTGAGGTTTTCCCCCTTAGGAAGCTTGTGTCAGAACGGATTTGGGAGAAACTGTTGGAGACATTCACTCGTTTCGGTTTCCCTTCCGACCTGATTACAGACAATGCCTCGTACTTCACAAGCAAAGTCTTTGTTGATTCCTGTCGGGCGCTTCAAATCCGCCACAGGAAAACGAGTCCCTACCACGCTCAGAGCAACATAACCGAGAGAGTGAATCGGAATGTTAAGAGTATGCTGGTCGCGACGACCGAGCAGCACAAAGATTGGGACGCACGGCTGTCCGAACTGGCTTTCGCCACTAGAACAACCGTGAACAGGTCGGTGGGTATGACACCTGCTTACTTGAATTTTGGGAAAGAGATCGCTTTTCCGCTAGAGAACGCCCTACTTGACGCGGGGGGGCCCGCGCCCCCTCCGCTTACACAGTGCGCGGCAGAGCTCCGCGAGCGCCTTGAGGCAGCACAGCGCGCGGCTCGTGAAAGCCTCGATGTCGCGCGCATGGAGCAAGCGGATCAGTAGAACAAAGATCGTCGTCACGTCGTTTTCAACACGGGCGACTTGGTACTGAAAAGAACGCACCCGCTTAGTAACGCAGCGCGTGGTTTCGCCACGTCGCTAGCGCACAAGTGGGTTGGACCGTTCGAAGTTACGGCACGGACTACGCCACTCACCTACCAGCTGCGGTTGTTGGCGAGCGGTGAAACCGCTGGGCCGGTGCACGTCGCAGACTTGAAAGCTTACCACCTTCGCAAGGACGATAACTGCGAAGCGGGGGAAGCTCAAAGCGATGCAGCGATCTCCCCCAAAGTAAGGCGTACAGGTAGCAACCCGGTTCACAACCGACGCTATAACCTAAGGCCAAGGTAGTGCACTACTTTGTCTAACGTCTTTGCTTCTTTCAGAATGCATTCTGATAAGATTTTGCAGCAGCCAGATGAACCACCGTCGCTGGGGCGGGAAACCGCACCCAGCGCTTGGTTCAAGGAGGGGCCACTTAAACAGGGGGTACCCCCCTAGTTTGTAGTGGTTTGTGGCCCATTACTGTGACCAGCGCGGCCATGCTGGCCGTCTTCAACGAGTTTGGAGTGGAGCCCGCTGCCCAGGCCTGGAGTACGGGCCTCAGGAAGCCAGGTGTGCCCGGGGCGGAAACGCCTGCTGCAATGTGCATCCAGCACGGCGCCACGTGGAAAGGGGTCGACGATGTAGAGCAGCAGCTCAGGGCCGCTGCCAGGCGTATCCGTGGCCGAGCCCAGCTGCGCTGTGACCCCGAGGATGTGGCCGCTGCCGGAGAGGGACCAGCCGGAACAGTCCCGCCATGCCTGGTGTTTCTCCCGTCCCACGGACCAGCTGAGATGGCATCCCGCCAGAGCCAGGCGACAAGCCTTTATATTTTACGCCGACCTGGGCTCGGACATGGACATGGCCCGGCTGTTGGCGGAGCCCGGGTCGGACGCTGAGGGGAGGGAAGATGTAGGGCTCGTGGCGCGCCGCGCATTCGAAGGCCGCGCCACTTCCCAATGCTCCCTGCGCGCGTGCCTGTTTCCGTCTCCCCGCTCGCTCGGGGATAACCGGTCCCGCGCGAGGGGGCTATAAAAGAAGGCACGCGCCGCCGTCTCGCCCTCTCTTGGTCCACCAACCAACCCTGCCTCCTCGTTCCTGCTTCGCTCCTGGCGCTCTCCACGGAAACGACCCGCAGCCACCCGGACGACGACCTAGCACCGACTTCGACGATCCCTGTGAGATTAAAGATGTTTGTCATACGGCCCACTGTGTGTTTGTCGTGCGCATCCCTCGGGCAGAGGAATCGCCCACAAGCTATCTAATGATATATGACTCGATAATTTCGTACAAAGCCCTAAGTTTATTAGCATTTAATTCACTATTATTAATTAACACGCAATTAATCAAGTACTATTATACGCTACATAAGCTGTGCAACTATGTGATACTAGCCTTGCTATAGCTTCACTCAAAGGCTTGACATTCAGGTAGAATTGCGACTTTTGTATTGAGTAGAGCTAAACCCTGCCCAAGTACTCGCATTTAGTGGAGCCCATTAAGATTCCAGGTGGATCAAATCGATTCGAAGACGTCCAATGTGGCTTACCTGATAGCCCACAACATTACATCAGAACTTAAAAATCTTTTAAACACTTGAAACAGACTGGCAAAGACGGCGAACAGCGTTCCCCAACGCATGACAAGCCGCTTCGTGCCCCCCTGAGGATGGCCGCCGCAGGCCCCAGCCCATTGGCTGGTACAGGTGACTTCCACTTATGGGGGTGTTACTCCCGCAAGAATGCGCCACGAGGGGGCTAGACGCTACGGTCGCCTTCTAGCCCCGACGTGCCAGCCCTAGCAGACAGAGCTGTGACCCCCAACCCGCGGTGCGAGAAATCGCCACTGCGGCGGGTTCGGGCCAGAGGGGACAAACACCGAGTTGCGTACTCGAACAAGAGTTTATTGCACTGCTCGAGTACACGGCAAAGGAACAGCAATTAAGAACAACCACCGTGTAGCGAGCGAACGCCGCATACGGGGGTGAAATAACAACCACCTAATAGGGAAGCGCGTCAAGTAGGTGAGAGGAAGTGTCTGCTCACCTGACACAGCTTCTCGCTCACATCCCGTTGCGGTGCCTACGGTCAATGGGCGATTCTCGGTGACGGCGGTGGTCTCCTCGGCGAAAATCATGAACCGCGCGCGTGCGCGCTCATTCGCCGAAGAACCCAAGCGAGTTGCTACAGTCGCGCTCCTCGACACGGAACGGGAGAGGAGGTCTCCCGGTTACGCCGGCAGGAAAGAGGGAAGCCCGCGGCTGCGTCGCCGCAGGCCCGGGAGGCGGCGGGGGGTGGCCAGCATGCCCTCTCCTCCGCCAACCTCTCTGCCAGCGCGCGTAATCACGCGTGTTAATTACGCGCGGGCGCTATAATGGAGGAAGGGGATTGTGAATCCCCACACACTCAAGCAGTCTTTTATAACCTCCTTGGCTGTGACCCCCAACCCACGGTGCGAGAAGTCGCCACTAAGGCGGGTCTGCCTTCCTTGCACCATACTGCCAAACAGCGCGGGCGGAAACTCGCGTGATAATTACACGTGGCCGTTATAATGGGACAGGGGATTCATGTAGATCCCCACGACCTTAATCGTATCGAACAGACTAGAGACGACTCTGTTGAAAATACTGTCACCTTCGCATGCAAGTCTTCGCACTATGGTGCTGCTGGGTATTCTCCGTTTTATCTTCTCTTTCGAAAACACGCCTTACTGCCCTTTAACACTTTGCTTCCCGCAGCCGGCCCCGTCACTTGATAACCATTTTATTAGGCATCATTGGCTTCAAGTGGGACATAAATGGCTGTTCTCTCATTTATTCATAAATGTCAAGAAGGTGCGCCGAAAAAGCTTTTTTTTTTTCGCTAGACGGCATCTCATAAATTTTTGACACAAAGATAACTATCCGCTTATTCAGTTTTTCCCTGTCACTTCTTTACAAACATATCGTCCGAAACACACGAAAAGCTGCCGAGGCGAAACGCTTTCGGCTGGTGCTTGAAACGCCCGATTGAGAGTTGCACATTGTACAGCAACAAACATGCATACCGCTGCTGGTAACCTTTTTATCTTCTGTTAATCATCTTTTTTCGGCTGTTAATTTCTTCTTAATTCGAACGACACCGTAAATAAAATTATTTTGATAGCCGCGGCCGGCGGAAATGAAACAAGCCGGGAGGCGAAGAAAAGAGAGGGGCGAAAAGATGGACACGGGAAGGGTGTCTAAAAGCACACAGAATATAAAAAGCAGTAAATATAGCTTACCACTCACATCAGGTTAGTAGCTTAGACGCTTATCGGCTATTAAAGACTTTCTGTGCGTAAGACTGCTCAGCGCGTGTGCTTTGTGCGCAGTATACTATATCTATACCACGGCAACCCCACTGCTCTCATCGATTTTGCGGATACCTACCTGATAGGAGGAGTGCCGTTGCGATATATATATATATATATATATATATATATATATATATATATATATATATATATATATATATATATATATATATATATATCAGCGCGCCGGCACGAGACAAGAGCACCAGCTATTCGAGCCAGCGCCTACCTTGACCTATAGCCCTAGCAGACGATCTCGCCCTACAATAAAGCTCGTTATAATCTTGGTGGAGCTGCAGGGTATCAATCCAAGTACCTCTCGCACCTCCCAGTACCCAGATCCCAGCACCTCTCCCGTCGTTCTTGTCAGCAAAAAAGACGGCTCCATCCGTTTTTGCATTGACTATCGGCGTTTGAACAAAATCACCCGTAAGGACGTCTATCCTTTGCCTCGTACTGACGATGCCCTTGACTGTTTACAAGGCGCAGAATTTTTCTCCTTTTTGGACCTCCGTTCTGGGTACTGGCCAGTCCCGCTGGCCGATTCCGACTGTACCAATACAGCTTTCTTGACGCCAGACGGACTGTACGAATTCAACGTCCTGCCGTTCGGACTGTGTAATGCACCTGCCACGTTTGAGCGCATGAAGGACACCATATTGCGCTTCCTCGAGTGAAAGACCTGCTTGTGCTATTTGGACGACATTGTTGTTTTCTCGCCGGATTTCTCGACGCATCTCGCTCAGTTAAAACATGTTTTGAAATGCGTTACTGCAGCTTAAATTTAAAGAAATGTCACTTTGCCGTAAGCAAATTGACAGTTTTGGGCCATGTTGTTTCTAAGGACGGTGTGCTCCCCGACCCAGCTAAACTTCGTGTTGTCACTGCGTTCCCAAAACCTTCTTGATGAAGGAACTCCGAAGTTTGATAGCCCTCTGCTCTTATTTCCGACGCTTCATCCGCAATTTCGCTTTCATCATCGCGCCATTCACAACCCTCCTTCGTGGAAGCAACGATCACCCCGGCTGGTGTTATCCCTGTGACGAAGCGTTTAGTACACTGCGCCGATTGCTTACCTCGCCTCTCATATTGCGGCATTTCGACCCTGATGCTCCTACTGAGATCTACACTGATGCAAGTGGCACAGGTATCGGTGCTATTCTAGAGCAACGTAAACCCGGGTGTACTGACAATGTTATCGCCTATGTGAGCCACACCTTGACGAAGCCGGAGCTAAACTACTCAGTTACGGAGAAGGAGTGCCTAGCCATAGCTTGGGCTATAGGGAAATTCCGCCCTTATGTGTACAGCCGACCCTTCGAAGTCGTTACGGACCATCATTCTCTGTGTTGGCTGTCCTCCCTCAAAGATCCCACTGGCCGCCTCGCTCGCTGGGCATTACGGCTTCAAGAATGTGATATTCGTGTTGTGTATCGATCTGGAAGGAAGCATAACGTCGCCGACGCACTGTCTCGTACACTCGTACACCGCTACCCGCTGGAAGTGTTTCCGATACCCCCTTTAACCGCAGTTCTTCGTATTTGACCAACATGGCAGTCGAGCAGCCCAGAGATCCATCGCCTCCCTTCTCGCTTTCCTTTCGCCTCCTTCGCCCACTTCCACGCCTCGTGCAATTCGCCGCCAAACTGCTCATTTTAAAATTCGCGATGTCCTGTTATACCGCCGAAACTATATTTCTTCCGGCCGGAAATGGCTGCTCGTCAATCCTCGAAACTTGCGTTCCGAAATCTGCGCTTTATTTCACACTGACCCGCAAGCCGCTCACGCTGGCGCATTCAAGACTTATACTCGGCATCGCTTGCGTTTCTACTGGCGCGGAATGCATACCTACGTCTGCAAGTTCGTTCGCTTATGCCTTGATTGTCAACGCCACAACATCGGCCATCGCCATTCCACCGGCCCCATGCAGCCTTTTCCTTGCCCATCAAGAACTTTCGACCGAGTAGGCATTGACCTCTACGGCCCGCTTCCCTACACTGCAACCGGAAACCGCTGGGTCATTGTAGCGGTAGATCATCTCACCCCGTTAAACCGCCGCTGTACCCGCCGCTACGGCACGCGATGTTGCTGCCTTCATCTCACACCACTTCATCATTCGTCACGGAGCGCCACAGGAACTGCTGAGCGACCGTGGTCGTGTATTTTTATCTGAAGGGGTTTCAACCCTTCTGCAGCAATGTAACATCACCCATTGCGCTACTACGGCCTACCACCCCCAGTGTAATGGTCTGAATGAAAGATTCAACCGAACCCTAGGCGACATGTTGTCGATGTACGTGGCTGCCGACTATTCCAACGGGGACACATTGCTACCCTTCGTCACGTATATGCGTACAACACCGGTACGCAGACCACTACGGGATTCTCGCCGTTTTTCCTATTATATGAACGTGAGCCATCTTCACCACTCGATACCATACTTGCTTACCGGCCCAATTCTTCTGAAGCCATCACCGTGTCTGAAGACTCTAGATACGCTGAGGAGTGCAGGAAGCTTACCCGTTCACTCACGTCCTCCGACCAGGACCGATAGACACATCGTTTTGACTCCGCTCACGTCGCCGACAGCTTTCTTCCGCAGGCCCGTGTTTAGCTACATGCGCCGTTCATCACCTGGCCTCTCCTCCAAGCTACTGCCGAAATACCAAGGACCCTACCTCGTCCTTGAGTGCACCTCACCCGTCAATTACATTGTTGAGCCCGTCACGCTTTCACTAGACCTTCGACGACGTGGGCGTGATACCGTCCATGTTTCTCGCCTAAAACACCACTACGACCCAGACGTATTGTTGTCCCCTTCAGTAGCCAGGATGGCTCCCTCTTCTCCTGGGGGTGATTGTAAAGTAGAAGATGACCTGGCGCCAGCGCGCCGGTACGAGACGCGAGCACCAGCTGTTCGAGCCAGCGCCTACCTTGCAAGCGCCTACCTTCACCTAGCCGCAGCAAACGAGCTCGCCTTAGAATAAAGCTCGTTATAATATATATATATATATATATATATATATATATATATATATATATATATATATATATATATATATATATATATATATGTACTGGATGTACGGCTGTCGTTAGGCCTTCGAGCACAGATTCGATTTCGTGCTGTACAGTCGGTTACAAGTATATTCAATGAAGTGACGAAGTTTATTATAGCAGGCGCGCGTCGGACAACCTCTACCCCCAACCCTAACTGTGAAATGCTATAAGTTAAAAGATTGCTTGAAAACATAGCGCAAAAATGCACTAGGACGTGACAAATGTAGACGGGACAGGCACTATTTTTCCTTGTTCTATTTTTCCGCTGCGTTTTGTTTTTCCATGTCTGTCTTTTTTTTCGCCACGTTTTCAAAACATTGCTTCCAACTAGCTCAAAGCAAATATATGTTGCATTATAAGATTGGTATTTAGTAATTCATCTGTGGCAGAGCCTGGGTAAGTGTACTAAAGCTGCTTTAAAAATCCGCTGAAGGACCTTACGAATGAAATGCCAATTTCTTATATTATCCTAGACGGGCGTTCTACGCGTCCTTTCTATTTTTGTAATCGAAAACAAAAAACTATTATGGTCATGTTTCAACAGTGATGCGTCATGGAACAGGCATTTGTTACGTATTTCGAAAGATCTTGCGAAATGGCACCTTTGAGAATTGCCGAAAACATGGCACATGCACTTGGATGTGCTGTGTTTACTAAAGGCACGTGGCTTTTTTTTTTTTTTTTTATCGTTCAGTACAGGCAGAATACGTAGAATTAGGTGCTAAATGCAACCCTTCAAATCATCTCTTATAAACTTTTATTCATAAATTCCAACAATTTATTTGCATCGTTAAATCTGCCTTTTTTCCAAAATACTGCGCGAAGCCATCAAGATTAGAGAAATTTTAGTTTCGCCGGAGGAAAAAAAAAAAAACACTGCCTTGCTTCCTTCATACTACGAATGCTTCGTCTTCACAGCGTAGAAGCCTGTGGGGCCCAGCTAAGCGAGGATATACTCCTCCGTCTTCAATGGCGTGTCAAACAAGGTTTTTACAGTAGGGCATTTTTCAAAGCGCTAAAACAACGTGGATGAAAAAAAAAAAAAAAAAAAAACAGCCTGATCCGCCACCTGTTTAAACCTTATAGGGTAGGTTCATTCTATTCAAACCGTCGCGGCATATATCGAAGACATGACACGCCTCTTCAAGCGGGCAGACCCTACAATGTCCGAGGACAAAAAGCTGCGCTACCTCATGCTTGGCGTTAAAGAGCAGCTTTTTGCTGGCCTGGTGCGCAGCCCACCGAAATTCCTTGCGGAAACATCCACGATAGAAAGAGTGCTTCAGCAGCGAGCTTCGGCACAGAATCGTACCGTCCACGCCACCTCCGTCTCTGCCGAGTTACCATCGCATGGCATGGACGCATCGGCGCTACGTGAGCTCGTACGTTCGATTGTGCGCGACAGACTGCTGTATGGCGCACCTCAACCAGCTTCTACCTCCATTGCGAGCGTTGTCCGCGACGAAGTGCAGCAAGCGCTCCGGCCTCCGTTTCCAAGCGGTGAACCTTACCCCACACCTCCACCAGATTTGTCACGGTATTGGCGACTAGGGCTATAGGTTATCAGAGCCGGTGCAGGTGGAATTACACGGTCCAAGCTTTTGGTACGTTCTGCGAGTCCGGAGCCGATTCACGTGTAATTCCACCTGCACCGGCTCTGATAACCTAGCCCTAGTCGCCAATACCGTGACAATATGTGCCCTTATTAGTAAGTCAGTGCTTGTTTATTTCCGTAGCCAAATGAAGGGGACATTTTTTGACTCTCGTTATTTTCACAATTCTCGATGGATAACTTGTCGTTGAGCTCGATCGTAATAACTGTTCAGATTCGGTAAGCTGTCCATGCATATTGCTGAGAACCTTTGAAACTTTTATTTGCTGCTATTTTCAACATGCGCCAGCGTGCGGCTTTGTCACTGTGATTATAGCGCACAGAACGATCCTGCTCACGCTCGTTGTGGCGAGACGCGGTTTCATCACTTCCTTGGTAGCGAGTGATGCGCCCAGATTTTTCCCGAGCGATCAGCGAAGCACAACTATTTTCGTATCTTTGCAAACTTTTCCCGTTTCCTTCGGTCGGCTATTTAGATGGTTCTTCGTCCACTTTAAACTCTGCTCTGCCGAATTCTTCGGGTATTCGTAGCTCGATGTCCGCTGAGCATTCTTGTTATTGCCGCCACCGAATTCCTTAGTTCTTCAGTGGGAGCAAGTAAGCCCAATAAAGAGTTTTTAAAGCGAAAGCATACTTCGCTGTGCTCACAGATTTCTGTCCGCAGACCGCGTCCGCAGACCACGTCAGCAAAATCGTGTCCGCAGCAGTTGTGAGTAATTGAGAAGTGGTACAGTTTAATGAGTGTGTCAATCAATAGAGGGTGACGTAATGTTGTTGCAGAAAAAATAACTAGGCCAATAAGATATTTAGCTAATTAATTACAGGTTAAAAATACAAGTTGTCCGCAGCAGTTGTGAGTAATGAAGAAGTGGTAAAGGTTAATGAGTGGTGTCAATCAATAGAAGGTGACGTAATGCTGTATCAGAAAAATAATTAGGCCTATAAGTTAATTAGGTAATTAATTAGAGGCAGAACACGCAAAATTGTGTTCACTGCAGTTGTGAGTAATTGAGAAGTGGTAGAGGTTAATGACTGGTGTGACGTAGTATTGTGTGTGAAAACATAATTACGCCAAAAAAATAATTAAGCAAATAATCAGAGGCAAAAACTGTAAAAGTAAAGGCGAAAATGGTCTCAATAACCAATGGCTTCGCGCCACATTTGAATGTGTCAAATACTAAAATAGTTAATTAACTCAATCAGTTAAGGTGACGTCAAGGATGGGACGTCACGCAACCTGAAGTCGAGCCAAAAAAGGGCATAGGAAGGAATTGGCGCGCAATCTGAAAGTACCAAATACTAAAATGGGTAAAAGAGAAGAGAATTGATGTGACGACGTGACGTCATGCAACTGGAAGTAGGGCCGAAAAAGGGCATAGGAAGGGATTGGCGCGCAATTTGAAAGTACCAAAGACTAAAATATGGGTAAACAAGAAGTGAATTAATGTGACATAGAGATTATGACGTCACGCAACCGGAAGTAAAGCCGAAAAGGGCATAGCGAGGAATTGGCGCGCAATTTTAAAGTACAAAAGTCTAAAATGGGTGAACAAGAAGTGAATTAAGCAACTTAAGTGAAGAATTAAGTGAATTAAGGCAATGCAGATGCTGCAGTGCTCTTTTTCCAGTAGAATCCACGTCTCCTTGATTGTGCATACAGCCTTGTCACTACCACGTGACAATATGATCTCATCCGGTCTTCTTTACCTATACCTGTTTTGGGAATGCTAGCCTTTTGCTTACTCTAAACGATGCTGAAATCCTAACTTTACAAAGCCGACCTAAACTAGCGTGATTAATATTCGTTTCAAATAATTCACGGTGAAGAAAATATTGAAACTTCAAAGTACCAAAGTACGTCGTCTTCACAGGCACTCGACCAACACGCCATAAGAGCACATGCCATGCATGCCATAAGTACTCACATAGCCCAAATTGTTTAAAATATTCCTATTTTCCGCTGGTGGCTAGAGAGTACGTGGAACCAACTCGACTCTTTAATCACAGGCATTAGGTCAATAAGCAACTTCATACCAATTTTAGAAAACTAATTACCAACATGACGACTCTTATGATGAATAAGTTTCCACTGTGTAGACCCAGCGAAAGTAAAAACACTTATTATTCTTATTGCATTGTACTAAAAATTGAGGGCATAACATGTTTACACTTTTCAATGGTTTCTATGAATTAGTGTTTAATGTGTTTACTAACGATTGCCTTTCGCTTTGTATGCACTAAATGCAACCTTGTAACGTTCATTATTACTATTCTGTCATCTCTAATATCCTGATATGGATTTGTCCAAACTTTATCTTTCTTGCGGTTCGACACATTGCTTATATGTGTCACGGATATTAACAGTACTCGTCGCTCATATTGAGGTGCCTTCATTACCAATGTAATTATCAATATTCCTCGTATCCAGGATTTTCCGATTTTGTTTCAACAATTCCTTTCAATTTAGGCCCATTACTTGTGTGTCCTCCCTGCAATACTTTCCACGAGACTGGCAGTATTTTTACTTCAATAAACTATGAAATTACAATTTGTGGGCCGTTGTGGATTCCGATACCAGAGGGTTAATCGATTATTGAAATGTATGCTAAAGTGTGTTACCAATGAGTCGATGACGTAAGTACACATGCGTATAGGTTTGTATATAGGGCTATAGTTATGACAGGCGGGTAAGAGATGTAAAATTCTTATTCAAATAAGTATCCGTTATCACAGCCGATTCTTGTGCTCAAATGTTTCCATATTTCTGTGATAATCAACACTCAAGACCAGTGCCCGCAATAAAGAAACTTCGATAATATTCGAGGTTGTTTTTCCAGCAACCCACCACTCCAGCGCTCTATAAAAGCCTTTTCTTAAGTTTGCGAATACAGCAGACGGCTATTGACAGTTGAGTGGCGTAGTATTCAGAAGTTTTTTGTTCTCCAAACTCTATTACTCAGTAGAGACTTAGCTAACTTTTTAATGATTTACTTGAAGAACGAATTGTAAATTCAAAGGTTGCAGGTCACCCCAACACAGTGGCTCAGTGATTAGGGCGCTTAGTTGTTGGTCCCGAAGGCGCGGGTTCGATCCCGGCTGCGACGACCACCTTCCGATGGAGGCGGATAGCAAGGCACCCGTGTGCTGTGCGATGTCATCATCATCATCATCAGCCTGACTATACCCACTGCAGGGCGAAGGCCTCTCCCATATTTCTCCACTTAACCCGGTTCTGTGCTAGCTGCATCAACTTGACCCCTGCGAACTTCTTAATCTCATCCGCCCACCTAACTTTCTGCCGCCCCCTGCTACGCTTTCCTTCCCTTGGAATCCAGTTTGTTACCCTAAGCGACCATCGGTTATCCTCTCTTCGCACTACATGTCCTGCCCATGCCCATTTCTTCTTCTTGATTTCCACTAGTATGTCAGTAAATTGGGTTATTAAAACGAAAGGCTTTCTAGGCTCATGGAACGATATTCCGTGCGCGAGATTTGTGCTCGAGATCTGTCATATTCTGCGAAATTACACGAGAATATGTCTTGTCTAGCATGTCCTGCCATCTACAATGCCACACTTCAACGCGCGTCAAGGAAAGCCATGCAACAGCAACTATGGTGTATCATCCAATCTCACACTTTCCGGAGAAAGTGTGACAGATAGTGCGCCTTTCCTTTCCTGTAAACGAATTATAATTATATTTAGCACTGAAAGGAACGCCGATACGATGCAAACGATGATAGGCAAATGATAGGGGAGGGAGCGTAGGTTTTCAACATTCTCTTTTTAAGGGACATTTAAGAGACTTTCTAATTTTTCTACGACCAATTTCTGCGCGCTTTCTATCTCTTATCGTTACACCTACAATTTTTCGTTCCATAGCCGTCTGCGTTGTCCTCAACTTAAGTATAACCCTTTTCGTCACTCTCCACGTTTCAGCCCCATAGATGAGTACAAGTAAGATGCAACTATTATGTATTTTCCTCTTGAACTATATATACCGTTAAGCTGCTGGTCATAATATGCGAGTACTTTCCAAATGCGCTCCACCCCAGTCTTATCTTAGTTATTTCCATTTCGTGATTCGGATTTGTCGTTACTACCTGTCCCAAGCAGCCAGATTCGCCTACTACTTCCAATGCGTGGCTGCCTATTTTAAGCTTCTGTTCCTTTTCCATGTGAGTGCACGATTTCTATGTCAGTGCTCTTGCTGCCGTGCCTACTCCTGCGGTTTGAATGTTTTGTTAATATGTTGGTTTCTTTACGATCCCTCTTGTTACTGGCGGGGGACGTCGAGATTAACCCTGGTCCCTTAATCGAAATGCTTGAAGAGCAACTGAAAGCAATTGCGAAAGACATCCAGGAGATAAAGCAAGAGAAAACAGTGACCTACCAAAAACTAGGATTCTGTATAAGAAACTATAAAAAAATCAGCAAGATAGAAAAACAGGTCTTGGAATGCGTGGAGAGGGTGGACAAACTTGAGAATATGGTTGTATCCTTGATTAAAACAGCTGATGAGCTAGATAATAGGAGCCGCAGGTCCAATCTCATTATTCATGGTGTTAAGGAGCAAGAGGATGAGACCCTCCAAGGCCTGCAAGATGCTGTAGAGAAACTTTTCCAAGAAAAATTATAAATTAAAACTGCAGGCTTCGAAAGCATCCATCGTGTTGGTCGAAAAGAAGCATCTGACGATTCAAAGCATCGGCCAGTTATCTTGAAATTATTTGACTATAGTGATAAAGCTAACATACTCGGAAACTGCACAAAGCTTAAACAAACTGGGTACTCAATTGGTGAAGACTTTTCCCGGGGTGTACGAGAATTTAGAAAGAAGCCTTAGGAGCGAACGAAAGTAAACCGTGACCAAAACGACAAGGTGTACCTGAATTACGATAAAATCAAGATAAATAAACGCTTGTACAGATGGGACGAGGAGAGCAACGACATTGTTGAAGTTAAAAAACACGAAAGCCTTGACGTTGCTCCAACTAGAGTATCTCGAAGCTGCCGACACCCTTGACTATCATTAATGTTAATGCGCGCTTCCTCGCGAACAAAGTTGAAGAGCTAGAGGCAGTTTTTATTGCCCTAAATCCTGATATAGTTTGCATTATGGAAACATGGCTGCATGCTGATATCAAGAGCCATGAAATTGTTCCACCTGGCTACACCATGGTTCGGAAAGACAGACTAACTAGAGGCGGGGGCGTGGCTGTGCTCCTGAGGCAAGGAATATGCTATTCGTTAATGCCAGACGTTCCAGGCGTAGAAGCAGTTTAGTGTAAGATTCAGCTATGTCAGAGCTCTGTCTACGTTGGTGCAGTATATAGACCCCCAAATGCAGAGGTCTCCTTTCTTGAGCCGCTTCTTGAGTACATGCAAAAATATATGCTTGGAGGCGCCATAATAATGGCAGATGATTTTAACCTTGCAAACGTTAACTGGAACTTATTAAGCCCATCCACGGTAACAAACAACATTCTGGTGAACTTCATGTTCATTTTAAATCTAACACAAATCATTTGCAAGGCTACTCATGTGCAGGGTGCTTCAAGCTCTGTTTTAGATCTTATTTTTGTAAGCGATCATTTTCTGAAGGAAAAGGCTTGTGTGAATATTCATGATGGCTTGTCTGATCATGATATAGTTTTTTGCACACTATTGTTTCCGGGAAGAATCTGCCAACGTGTGTCTGCAAAGAGTGTATATGCCTTTAACAAAGCAGATGATGCCGCTATCATGACTTACCTTGCGCATGAGTACCTTGACTTTCATGAACTATGCACAGAAGGTTCCGCAGACATCAATAAAATATGGCTACAGTTGAAGGCACATGCTATGCACTGCATGAGGCAGTTTGTCCCAAAAATAAAAAAGAACACAAAAAGCCTCAATCCATGGATAACACATGAACTGATTCACTTAAAAGGCAAAATTAAAAGGTTGAGAAAATCTAACAAATCAAGCCCGGTCTCAGACTTCTGCCAAAAGATAATACCTTAAATAAAGAGCTGAAAGAAAAGACAAAAGAAGCAAAGCAGCGTTACTGCAGTACAACACTTATTCATTTTATAAAAGAATCGCCCCACAATTTCTAGCGCTATATTAGCGACAGTCAAAATCGTCCAGACCCTTTGCCTCCTCTTGAAGAGAAGAAGCAGGCAGAAGCGTTTAATGTATTTTCAATCCGCATTTACACCTGACAATGGTCAACAAGAAAACAGAAACCAATACGGCGTGATAGGTGCCCCAGTCGTAACCGAAGAGGGAGTATTATCACTGTTGTTAAACCTAGACGACAATAAGTGCAGCGGTCCTGCTGGAATACCTAATGTCTTCTTCAAACGATATGCCGATCCTATGAGCAAGTACTTATGCCTTGTGTTCAATAAGTCTGTCCGCGAGCGCTGCCTCCTCATGGAATGGAAAGTTGCAAAAATAATACCAGTTCATAAATCAGGTGATAAGTCTTGCCAATCACATTACGAACCCATTTTTCTTACTTGTACTTCCTGTAAACTGTTAGAACACATTATACTAAAACCAATTACAGAGTTCATTAGGTCAAACATTATCCTTCATCCTCATCAACACGGCTTCAGGAGCGGCCTGTCTACTGTCACAAAACTTGTCCAGATTTTACACGATTTTGTTAAAGCAATAAATGACCAAACTACATAGATGCAATCTTTCTAGACTTCTCCAAGGCCTTCGATCGAGTGGGCCACGTTAAACTGTTACAGAAACTAAATTATATATTAGGAGATGGGCCTATAGTACAATGAATCGCCAACTATTTAATTGAACGTCGCTAGTTTGTGCAAATCGGTGACCACATTTCAGATACTGTCCCGGTCCTTTCTGGTGCACCGCAGGGCTATGTTCTAGCCCCAATTCTGTTCCGTCTCTTTATTAATGACATTGCCAACCAGACAAAATCCGAACTAAGGCTGTTCGTTGATGATTGCGTCCTGTACAGAGAAATAAAAAGCCGAGAAGATCAAATAATCCTAAACAATGATATAGGAAAGATATCTGAATGGTGTTCCGAATGGCAAATGGCCCTTAACTTTGACAAAACAGTTTCTATGACTGTAACGAAAACGAAATCGAAACTGAATTTTCATTATCGCTATGGCAGCTCCACACTGAAGACCGTCATCGAACATAAATACTTAGGCGTCATTATTTCAGCCAACCTGGGGTGGACTGCTCACGTGGAGCATGTGGCAAATAAAGCAATGCGAAAGCTGATGTTTTTGAAACGAGCCCTGCGATATTCCACAAAGGAAGCCAAGCTTTTGGCCTACATAACAATCATTCGCCCAATTCTAGAATACGCAAACGTTGCATGGTTCCCGCATACGCAAGATCAAACAACCACGCTTGAGGCTGTCCAGCGAAAAGGTGTGCGCTTTATCTACAGCAGATATAGGCGTACCGACACACCAACGCAGACGTCTGAAATCGGGCTTGATACGCTAGCTAGTCGTGCGACGTTTCAAAGGCTGAAGTTTCTGTATATAACAAGTTTAAAGTTGGTTTTGACCCTTACATTACCTTCAACACTGCCAGAGAAACGCGTCACAAGAATAAACTCGCACTAGAAGAATAGTTCTGTGCAAATAACACGTTTATGTTTTCCTTTTTCCCGCGGGAACTCCCTAGACGGTACGGTGACTGCACAGCCAACAGTCGAGAAATTCTTAGAAATGGTTGGCAAAAGTGTGTTGTCAGAAAACAAGACCTAATGTTTTTTTGTTTCCCTTTTTTTTTTCCATTCCGGGAGCTTTCTGTATTTTTTCAATCTCATGAACATGCGCAATGTCAAAAGGTGATGGGGTTTGATGCGTTTTTGTATTCTTTGTATTCCTTTTTCCAGTTCATTGTCACATTGTCTGAATATTTCTCAGTGTTCTTATGTTTTTTTCACAATGTTATGCCTTGTCGACTACATGTCTGCAACAAAAAACAAACTCACTCCTGTAAAAATCTCTGAAGGGATTAGCAGTATTTTTAAATAAAAAAATAAAAAAGGACCTCAGGTGGTCAAAGTTTCCGGAGCCGTCCACTACGGCGCCTCTTACAAATGAGCCACGTGGCACGTTGAACCTCTCAACCAGACCAAATCGAAATGGCTGGTTGTCTATAAAAGCAGCCGCCTGAACGTTTCGGAACTAAGGTGCATCTTACGTAATAGAAACTTTTTTCTGGCGTTAAAAAGGTGACTCTCACACTAAGGAAGCTTACACGTCACAGTGGTGATCTCAGCATAACAAGGCGTGCCTCAAAAATAATCTGCTATTCTCTAGTGTTCTCTCCTCTATTAGTCTAATTTCCGTGTGCACTGGACGAGAGATGTGCGCCAGGGGCTGGACTGGCGATCACTTTCTTTCAAAGCCGGTAATGCTGCGTAAAAGGCACCTGACGGAAACAACTGATACCAGCTGTTCTTGATACGATATAGAGTTTCTGAATTGGCGATTTGCTGCTCCCTCTAATAAATGAAATATTAGCATCATGTTTTAAAAATCGAGGAACTCTGCAGGAGAAAAAAATATTCAAGACTGGGCCAGGCGATCCTTTACAGCCCTTCAGTTGGTTGCACTGAGCTAGTATATGTATATATTCCTCTCCACCCATTCACTATCACCCCCCTTCCCTCAGAGACACCTGCTGTATGATAGATCAGCATATTTCGCTCCTAGAATTTAGCCACATTTGGCAACTACACTCTATGAATTATTATGCTCCAGAAGTATTTAAGGATAATCGTGGAAATTATTTCGTCAGTCGATCGACGCAATACATTCGTAAAATCCTGAAGGAATTTGTTCCTATATTAATTATATGATGTTTTCTGTTTCCTTGTGAAATTTTCTCTGAATATTTTTTCTTTTGTCTTAAACATTCTTGTTTAGGCTTTGAATTGCTATTTTTTATTCTTTCTCTCTTTACCTTCTAGCCTAATGTTGTGGCCAGGCCATTGATGACTGTCTGGTTCACTCAACAAGCCCATCTGATGGCATAGGCAAACCAGTGTCTTTCGTTGTCTTTGGGCAGATTTGTCAGTGAAATATAATCCTAAGCATCTTGCCCCGCCGCGGTGGTGCAGCGGTTGAGATGCCCGACTACTGTGCCGGAGTACTCGGGTTCGATCTCGACCGCCGACGGCTGCGTTTCGGTGGAGGCGAAACGGAGTGGCGTCCGTGTGCTTTGTGATGTCAGTGCACGTTAAAGAACCCCAAGTGGTCAAAATGTCCGCAGTCCTCCACTACGGCATCTCCAATGCGTCGCTTTGGCACGTTAAGCCCTTCAAACCAACTCAAACCAAACCGATAAATCATAACCATTTATTATCATCGGCACTTTGAATGACACTTTTGGATGAACAGTGATTATTTTTGCAATTATTCTGATTTCTTAACTAGCTAGAAGCTATAGAGACTACCGAAGTGATCTCCACGCAGAGCAAGCGCGCGAATTATTTTCACAGCCGCTGAACTGAGATGTAGCTCATTTAGGTGTTTAACAAACAATTCAATCAGTTTCCTCATGGCTGATACAATCTAGTGCCAGTGATATGGCTTCTAGCTCCAGAAAATGGGAGACTTCACGAAAATTGTTGCTCCAACTCTGTTGTCTTTCACCAAGAACGGAAGGACTAGTGGCCCTCGAAACGTGGCGACCGCTGTTTCGGTTAGAAGTCGACGACCACAGCACATGGAGATAGTTTGTAAGTTAAATCGAACACTGAAAATGGCTTCCCGAGGCCATTGCCTCGGGGGCGCCTCTCCACGCGAGCATTACAAACGACACCGTAAGGGAACACCTGGATTTGAAGTTTCCAGCGGTAACAGAATGCGAGAAATATTGTAGCGATACGAGAATAAAATGCCGCGGCAGCTTGACGGGATTCGAGCCTTCAAACGAGCAGTGGAAGAAGAAAGCCACCGGCAATATATTTTGTATGTCGTTTGAACAGCAGTGCTGGAGAAAAAAAGTTTTATCATGATGTGCTATTTTTCGCGCATCGAAAGGAAGGCGATAAATATTTACTGCCGCTTATCTCTCGACGTCAGGCAGATACACACACGTAATACACAGTGTACTTCACTTAAAGCAAGAATTCTGAACGCTTGTTGTAGCCACTGTGTACAGTCGGGAGCAAAAGTGGTATACAACACTTAGCCGATGTCGGAGCTCAGGAAACCTCGATTGCAACGCCGTCTAGCATCAGCTGGATGGAATCGAGGCAATCTGGCGGTGCTCCATTTTATCGACATCAATGTGTCGCTGCTGTCGTTGTCCGTGTCGCTATCGCTATGTTGCGTTTAGATACAATTTTCTCGAGCTTCCCAACCGTCTAAGTGTTGTATACCACTTTTGCTCACGACTACATCAGGATCACATGTTGAGCAATATCCTAATTACGATGTCGGGTTTAGAGGAAATGTATAGCTATGCTGAAGTAAAAAAAAAAAAATTCATCATTCTTGTCAAGCCTTTGCAGCGCCATTATAGACAGAGGCAATATAACTGCAGCATCTACCCGTAGATAACCTGTTCCTCGGTATATTTAAGGTCGTCGCCACCGACAGAGTTGAAGGCAAGGCCGAGAGTTTAGTTCTACGGAAATCTTATCGGTGTCGTAAATTGATAAAGAAAATAGGCAACACTTGCTGTTAATACCTCGCACGTATCGCTTCACAAATGTTATTGGTGCATAAACTTACAACTTTATATCAAGTAGGTTTAACCGTCTTTGTCTGGTGTTATGACTTCTTTAAGTATTTCGTTTTGTTTTTTTTTTTTGTTGTTGTTTTTTTTATTCGCACTCGCCGTCAAACAAGCCCCAGCCGAAGCAGCCTTGCCCGCTCATAAACCAGACACTCCTCTTGCACTCATCGCTTCAAGTACTGCTGTCGACGCTGTCCTCCAATGGCATCTCGCAATCTTCTCTAAACGGATCACTCCTACTCAGAGGTATGTTTGGCTAGGCGTCATTTGGCAGGTGCCTTGCCTTTCGCCGCATCCGTCCCGTTCTTGCCATCTTTACCGACCGCAAGCCCTTGACGCATTCTCTCGACATTCCGACTGCCCCCTACGGACGGACGGACGGACGGACGGACGGACGGACGGACGGACGGACGGACGGACGGACGGACGGACGGACGGACGGACGGACGGACGGATGGATGGATGGATGGATGGATGGACGGACGGACGGACGGACGGACGGACGGACGGACGGACGGACGGACGGACGGACGGACGGACGGACGGACGGACGGACGGACGGACGGACGGACGGATGGACGGACGGATGGATGGATGGATGGATGGATGGATGGATGGATGGATGGATGGATGGATGGATGGATGGATGGATGGATGGATGGATGGATGGATGGATGGATGGATGGATGGATGGATGGATGGATGGATGGATGGATGGATGGATGGATGGATGGATGGATGGATGGATGGATGGATGGATGGATGGAATATAGGAGCGTCCCCTTTGAAACGGGGTGGTAGCAGTAGCTATCATGCTCATTTTTCTCCATATATCTTAATTATTGATTTAGAATGGTTAACTAAACCATCATTCTATTTATTAAATTTTTGTTCCTACCTTACTAACATTATGTCACTTCTCTGCTTTTAAGCCACCAATCTTCCAGTAGATTTTTGCTAGTTTCCCCTTACAAAAATGCATGTAGGGATTCTATAGAAATTCGAAAGCGTTGTGTCAATACACGCTGTTGAAAGTCTGTCGATAATCGGCAACATCTTGGATGATGCAGTGTTGACCTCTTGTTGAGCGCTTATGAAATAGTGGCCCATGTGTTTCTTAAGAGCGCTTTTGGAATTCGCGCAACTGAAATTCTGTTGATTTCAGGCTCAAATGCTTCAGAAACTCTGCAAATGACGCTTTTTGATTTTCTGCTACCTTTCCACTCCTGAACAACAGAAAATAGTACACGACCATCGGTTTGCCAGGAGCAGACACGGGGTGATTTTCATTAATGCAAAAGTAGTACAGTACATCTCCTAGCTGCGATAAGTCACCACATTCTATGTTCTGCCCGACCAATCAACAATCCTGTCTGATCAGTGCTGGTTAATGATAAGCATAGTGAGGCATAAAAGAACAAAACAGACCTTGATCTTTTAAGCCCCATTATACTTACTCACTCATCAACCTACACTAAACTGACTAAATTGTTGATTGGTCAAGCAGAACATAGAATGTGTTGACTGACCGCAGCAAGGATATGTGCTGTGCTACTTTTGCATTAATGTAAACCACCTCGTGCCTGCTCCTGGCTAACCGTTGATCACGCAGCATTTTCTGTTAATCCGCAGCGGAAAGGGAACACAAAATAAAAAATGCGCGTTAATGAGAAAGAAAAAATATGCATCCTTGGTGAACCCATAACATGAGCTGGGTTGTTTATTTGCTTTATTTCAATTCATGTGCAAGGTATGACGCCAGGCTGTCCTTTGCGTAAAACGCTGATACGTCCGGGAACTCCTCGCATGTGATGCTGAAATAAACAATATAAATCATAATTAAGCTGCGGTATATACTAACCTAAAAATAGAGCAAAGGCATTTGTGCGCTGCTCCACGTCATAGCTCAAGAAATTTCTTGTCTAAAATGAGTTGTCACTGTCTTTCACTGCTTAGACGGCATCGACCGCCGCCTCCACAGCTCGGCAGCACTACCACATCGTTCATTTCTCCCTGATAAACAATATATGCTGCCGTCAAAGATCCCATTGTGAATATAAATAGCAAAGCGCAGGTCACAAGCATTACTACCCAGAAAACTTGAAGCAAAATTACCAACTATAGACACTAAAATGAGTGGAAACAAAAACAAACACTGCAAAAATGGCGGAGCTGCACAGATTCAATAATCCACAATGTGTGACAGAGGCATATTATGATCTCGATAATGTGTCCGTCTCAGCGCGAGTAGCGTATCAAAAGAGTACAGCACTGTGCCGAACAATCCGTCAAAAACGGTCACCGGTTAAAAAAAAGAAAGAAAATGTCGCCATTCCAGCTGACGTTCCATCGGCCCCAGCGTCCGCGTAGAGACAAGCCTCGTTCTCTCTCTCTCCCCCTCCTTTTTTTTCCGACGAGGCTGGTTTGTCTGCTAGAAATATTTACATGCGGGCTTCACCTTGTAACACACACTGTACAAGACTGGCACAAACACGAATAGGAAAAAGTAAAACACTCACCAAAGTGCAGACGCTCCCTCCGCCCGCGCCGGCTTTTCGCTTAGAATCCAAATCGCCTGCGACTGTTGAACTTCTTAAACACGTCCTCCTTGCGCAGAAGCTGCCGCCCAAGAGCGGAGTCCTCCGAAGACTTAAATTCGTACGTTCGCGCTCCAATTTGAACAAAACGATCTTCGTGATAATCACCAGCGAAAAACCTACATACGGTGCTTCGCTCACAGTGCAAGATGCGACCACGGTGGCGGGAAAACGCCAACTGAACTGGCACATCGCCGCACTCAGCGTACCCGCGTCTGCGTGCAAAGAAAACGGGGCGCAGAAGAACAGCCTCGGTGAAAAGCCGCCACCCCCGCTGCGCGACTGCTGAAGCCAAGGTCATCTCCGTGAAAACAAACCACGGAGAAGGCAGAGAGCGGAGACCAAGCGGGAGCAACCCCTCCTCCCCCCCCTTTTTTCCCCCCAGCCGACAGGAAGCGACCCTCGACCTCTCCGGACATGCTGGCGCCGTTCGCGGGGCACGGGGGAAGTGGGATGCGGACAGAAGCAGGGCGGCGGCCGAATGCTTCCTTGAAAAGAGTCGCCGTTAGAAGACGCATGCAATTGTTTTTTTTTCTTCTTTTTTTTTTCATACGCGAATGTTTTTGCTATGCGTGTTAACTCTATAGTATCCGTGGGATCAATCGGTGATTATTAGAACCCCTCAATGTTTAAAGTGACTTCATTTTAGCATGGTGTCCACTTTAAGAAAGGAAAGAAAAGAAAAAATTACAGTAAAACTCTCCAAAGACATAGAGCGGTGGAGGATTCCAATACAGACTGCACCTCATTTTGCGGCAATAAGCTACGGGCAAAAATACCTATGCTTGGGCAGAATGTCAGACCCTGAAGCATATATATAGTGAACTTTGGAACTGGTTTAAAAAATCTCTGCCCTGCCCTACATGGTAGGTTCAATCTAGGATCCTGTTTGTTAGTATGATGACTCACTGAACTTGTTTTATGATAAATATAAAATATGTCCTACCACTAAAGTTACCTTCTGCGACATACAGAAGCTGATCCATTACGGATTCTGATTGACATTCAACGATGTATTTGCATTATTAGTGGAGGCTTTGCCATCATGAAGTTTTTAGGGCATATTTTCACTGTGTTGCGAAGCTTGAGCTAAGTGTGCACCGTTAATATGTACTTTTATATAACATGAACGAGCACGCAACTGCATGCTGCTCTTATATTTCCCTTTGCAGAATGTGGCCAATAGTTGATTACAAGTGAGACCAAAAATTCATAACGAAATTGTCACATCATGCTCTTATCATTTGTGCCTAAAACTACTTAAAAACATGGGTCAGCATGAACAGTACACGCTAATTGTTCGTGAACGTCGAAAACTGACAACAAAAAGCACATAGAAAAAATTGCACAAAAAGTCTATTGGGTAGAACACAATGAAAATTCTGTTGGCCCTGTAAAGATTGCATTCAGCTGGGGTTGAATGTCTATCGAAATTCAGTAAATTCAAAAGGCGGTCAATAGTCCAACAATAGAGTTTCAAAACTCATTTTTGTAAGGGGATCCACCGCCGGTTTATTCACCCGGCCACTGGTATCTCTAAACCCCAGAGCTTCAGGAACAGTTACTGCGCCTGCATCAACTTCCGGATGGATACCATTACATTCGAGTACAATATGGTCAATTGTTTCACTGGAGTTTCCAAATACAGCACATGTGTCATCTCCATTGTTAAATTTCTTTTTGTAGCTGCGTGTTCTAAGGCACCCTGATCTAGCTTCGAAAAGTAGGGCACTGCCTCTTGAGTTATCAAAGAAATCTTCCTTCCTGATCGGCATTTTCCACTTACGGTATAATTCCACACTCTGTTTCTCTTCCATTGAATTTATCCAATTTTTACCTTCTGTGTTTTTCACCTGTTGCTTAATGCTCTTTATTTCTCCGTCCTTGTGACTAGCAT
Organism: Amblyomma maculatum; assembly: GCF_055883805.1. Taxonomy (NCBI): domain Eukaryota; kingdom Metazoa; phylum Arthropoda; class Arachnida; order Ixodida; family Ixodidae; genus Amblyomma; species Amblyomma maculatum. Next base: position 26,263,375 of record NC_139344.1, read on the forward strand.
ACTTACTAGTTAGTTTCCTAGTTCTTTTCCTCCATTGTGAGTCCACGCTTTTTAAGTACAGGTATTTAAGTACTTTAGCTGCCCATCTGTTACTGTCCAATTTCCTCAGGCGTTCCTCATATAATATTTTACTCAGAGCTTCCCGTACTTCGAAAGATGCCCAGCCCATATCTCCCTGTACCGCCTCATTTGTAGTTTTGCCGTGGGCACCTAGTGCTAATCGTCCAACGGATCTCTGATTTATTTCTAATGTCGACTGTACCTCTGATTTTAGGCACAAAACCGCGTTTCCGAAAGTAAGTCTGGGCACCATAATTCCTTTCCAAATACCCCTCAAAACCTCATACCTATTGTATCCCCACAATGCCTTATGCTTCATTATCCCGGCATTCCTTCGCCCTTTGGCCTTAAGTGATTGCTCATGCTTTCCAATGTATGCCAATCCTTCGTTTACCCATACCCCCAGATATTTATATTCAGCTACTCTAGGTATTTCATGGCCTTGTATTTTAAGACCCTGATCAGTTGAGCCGTTGAAAATCATCAGACCCGACTTAACTGCGCTCAAACTGAAGCCTAGAGCGTCCCCTTCGTCTCCGCAATACTTAACTAGAGAATGCAATTCTTCCAGACTGTCAGCTAGCAGCACAATATCGTCTGCATACATCAAACCGGGGAGGCGCTGCTCTACCGCCTTTCCACCTAATCTATATGACAGGTTAAAACCTAGGTTACTGTCTTGTATCCTCCGTTCCAGGTTTATCATTTAAAGCATGAACAGCACCGGTGATAGAGGACAGCCTTGTCTTAATCCTTTGCATACTTTGACATCCTCCGTACTTCTTATCCCTTCCCACGTAATTTCTACTTTGTTACGCCAACTGACACAAGCGCCAACTGGCGACAAAGTTCGTCAGCTGGCGTATGTGTAGGAATATATAACCTACATTCGACACGTCGCCGACACCGCCAACATTCCTGCAAAGCGCTCTTAGCCATGAAAGTGCCGTTACTGCGTCACCCGATTCCGATCTCTGCCCTCGCTGTCGCTGGCTATACCGACCGCGAGTGTTTGTTTTCCTCTACCACATTTCTGCATCTGGTGGCAGTCAAACTGAAAGGTGTCACTCTCATCGCCGATTCCTTCACAGTTACTCCCTAATCATATGCGCCCCAAAAGCAGACCTTCCACACCCTGCACAACTTAGCCCGCCCTGGCATCCGTGTGGCGCAACAGCTCGTGGCGTTTCGCTATGTGTGACCGCAAATGAACACCCGTGATTTTGACTGGGTGCGCATCTGTGCCACCTGTCAGCGAGTCAAGGTCCACCGCCATTCTATTACTCCTGGCGTTTCTTTTTTTTTTTTTGTACTCGATTCCCTCTTCATCATCATCATCATCATCAGCCTGACTATACTCACTGCAGGGCGAAGGCCTCTCCCATATTTCTCCACTTAACCCGGTTCTGTGCTAGCTGCATCCACTTCACCCCTGCGAACTTCTTAACCTCATCCGCCTACCTAACTTTCTGCCGCCCTCTTAGATAAGCACAATGGCCTGGTCGGACACCTCCCACCTTGTCACAGATACACTCGCTGACCTGAAGCTACACCACCCTCCGATATTTCGGCCTCCGCCGTCGCCTCCGCTTTCCTTCCTGCCTGAGGGGGGGGGGGGGGGGGGGGGCTGTTTTGGCTGTCACCTGCCATTACCAGTGAGTGACAGCGGCCGCCTGTTCTTTCACTGAGCTCATTCGCCTGCTCGGCGCAGCTTGCCTGCGCACTACAGCTTACCATTACCAAACAAATGCCCTGGTCAAATGCTGCCATTCCCACTTCCAACTTCCAAGGATGCGCATTCCACCCATCACGTGCTGCCCATGCATTATCCACGGAGTGGCTTTAGCGCCTGCCTCCCCCCCCCCCCCCCCCCTTATTGAGAATACACTGCGGGCACGGCATCTGGTCCACGGCGTAACTTTTTTATGGTACCTCCTACCCCTTCCTACTGGCTCCTTAAAGGTTTCACCATCACCTCCCCACCAGGCCTATACAAGCCCTTGGAGATGTGTTCTACAGCCATCGATCTCAACCGCCGCTCCCTGCACCTCGTCATTTATTTCTCTCCGCACCTCAAAACTACTAATCTGCTAACCATGTTTTTAAGGCGAAAGCCTTTAATGGCTCATACTGTCGTCCGTTCGCGAGAAGTGTCACACTTCTTCCTGAGATTCCGCGGGATATCGCGAGATTGGGACGTCATGACCTGGTGACGTCCTTTGTTTTGTCTACCTTGAGAGAGATAGTAATAAATAAATAAATAAATAAATCTTATCTCCACCGTGAATCGAACCTCCATCCTTTGGATCCCCAGTCTAGCGCTTTTACGAACTATGCCACGCACCTGATCGCGAAGCGCTCATCATAATTCCCCTTCTCTACCGATGATAGCGGGATTCCGCGAGTGACAGATACTGCGCGTTTTCATTCCTGTGAACGATTTATAGAACGCCGGTGAACTTTGATGCGTTCAATATAATGCTGGTTGTGTTCGACAAGGGGCGCGCGATGCACCGTCACGACAGGTCATGACTCCACCAGGCAATTCACGCATATACGAAGCTGACCCGCCGGGCGTCCGATCCAGGCGTCCGATCCAGGCGTCCGTGCGACACCTTTCATTTGCCGCGCCACCCAACAAACGGAAGCAGACGCAGATGTCTTGTAGGCGTTAGTACAGCAGGCATCAGCGGCGTTTCAAAATTATTTGCAGTAAAGAAAAAGCGAAGTACCTGCCACAATGTTTCGCGGACACATGCACCGCGCCCTAAAGGAAGGGAGGAAGATGGGAGTGAAAGAAGAGAGGGAGACAGAGGTGCCATAGTGGAGAGCTACGATCCACCGTGCTATAATGCTTTCACCTCATCGCACTTTGGTGGTCCTAAGTGCTCTCTATAATTTTTTGTACTGCAGACTACCACCGCCGTCCCCTTCATCAGCAATACTTAGGGACATTTAGTCTTGTCCTGGACCGCTGTCCAGTATCTTGCATCATGGACATTTGCGGTTCCGTCGATACGATAGCCTTGGAGCAGCTGACGCCCGTCTTCTCCTTTCTCAGCGATGCGGCCTCTACTCCACCCCTTCTCGTCTCTCCGCAGTCCGCGCGGCATCTCACCGGATTCATTGCTAACCGACCTTACTCTCACTCATCATACTGCCCCATGGGGAGAGGGGGGGAGCTTGTAGCAGCGCCATCTCGTGACAAGAGCGCGAAGAGCGCGAGAAAAAGATGAAGAGGCACGACCCACGTGAAACGAGCGTGCGGATCGCGGGTCGGCGACTGGAATAAGCAAAATCTGTGCGTGGGTCCAGCAAATGACTGGTTCGGGTGCTGTGTCTGACGGCGCTGTACACTCGCAAGCTTTCCTACTGCACTCGTTTTCTCCTTGCCTCCCTCGTGGTATTCGACGACGGGTAACTCCGCTTCTTTCCTTGCGGGGTTATCGGTGTCAGATATCGTGTGTTGCGTCTCGAGCACGCACCGCGCAAAGCCGTTTCTGCTTCGCGGCTCTTTTCCTTTTCCAGAATTGATGCTAGCAATCCCGGAGATGTCACTGCCTCGGCCAGCTCCCTGACCTTGCAATACCGCTTGCGTTTTGGGGACACTGGTTAGTCTGTTTTGCTTAAAACTTCTTGAATGTCTAGAGCACACGATTTGAACTCATGTAGGGCAGCTTCTTCGCCCTTTCCCTACTTTCGTCCTGTTCTTTCAGTCCGTAAACGTTTGAATTTCCGAACCACTGCACCATATAGTGCAGTTGGGGCTGCACTTAGCTGATAACTGTAGCGCCTTTTTTTTTTCTTTTTTTTTTTCAAGAACACCATGAAACAAACGCTGTCTTTTTTCCCCCAAGATCTAGGTACAGGAGCGCAGTAAAAGTGGTATGCCGATTTGTTTGGCACTTATTATAGCACACGGGCGAGAGCCAATTTTTTTATGTGCATTTTCCGCTTCACTCTGCATTTTCTAACCTCCACTGCAAGCATAAAAGGAATAGCGTGCCTTATGTACGCAGGAACTGGAATTGAAACGTTTATTAAAATAGATAAAAGTTTGCTTTAAAGTCTGCAACTAGCCTAATTACTTTTGTTAAAAGAACGCGGTTTAAACCGGCTTAGATTTACACACAATCAAATGCTTCAAAACATGCGCTCGCACTTCGCTCCCCATGAAAGCGCTGTAGACGATAGCAATGAAGGTCGTGCCTGTAGTGTCTCCAAGAGAGGAAATTCTACCCGTGTATTGAGATAATTGGTCTGACTGCTTCCACGCTATGCCCACGTCTACGTCATCTCCTTTTAGTGGCTGAAAAGAACATCTCGCTGGAACACATTTCATTTACGCTTCTTTAAATACAATGTTTTGAATGGAAGGGTACAGGACGCACGATGGTATAATATTAGCGACTCTTTCATGGCGGGGTCTTCTTTTCTTCATACGCTGTCCGCACCTTACCTACTTTCTAAAACTGGACGAAGCTGGTTGGTCGTCGAAGATTGGCGGCTAATGGGGCTGCTCCAAAACGAGAGCCGATGTCTCTGCGGCAGCCTCAGTCTTCTGGGGCATGTCGCACTGACGACTCCCATCCAGCACCTCAACCAGGTGTCACGCAGTGGTGATGGCTATCAAGTAAGCAGGATAGAATTTAAAGGCTTCTAAAAGAAACTCTCCATTAGGTTGACTTTGGCCAGCAAAAAATAAATAAATAAACAAAAACCACTGGACTGCGCTTAATCTGCTTAAGAACGGAACTGGCGAAAGCCACTTTACAGGACTGTTTTCATAATCGCATCGTCTTTTTCATCCCTACTATCCTCATCCCTAGAGCTACCATCATACTTATAACCTAAATGCACCATCATTATCATTATTCCTAACTGAAGCGTAATCATCATCACTGCTGTCATCATTCATTATCACTAACTGTATCTTCGTTGTCATTGCTAGTATCGTGCTCACACTAGACAAGGAGAATTACGATCGGTTTCCCACAAGCCCGGCGGGGAGCAGTGATTAGCCCGCTCAGCTGGGAGTCGGAGGGTCAGTGGTTCAATTCGCGGTGGAGACTGATTATTTTCTGTATAATATGGCGAACACATCTAGCGAACGGACACGAGCGTCACCGTGAGTCGAGAAAGGCTTTCGCCGTGAAACCTGTGCAACTCAGCGGATGCAATAGCGACATACCTACTCGATGGTCGTCGAAGAAGAGAACCCAGGACGCTCTCGGTCGAGTTCAATTTTAAACGGTGAAGGAAATTTCGGGGTAAGCGCTAAAGCGACTACAAAATACCGAAAACATAAATAAGTAGTTGCGCGGGGCTCTGATTATTCGAGGCAAATATGTTTTCATCTCCTATCACAAAGAGGTAAGGCCACGTGCCGAAGGCTTCGTGCGTGAGCAGTCAAACGGTATACAAACCCCCACGGAATTATTCGTGTGTTTGTTATATGAAGTCCAGTGGCGAGTGATCCGCTTAGTTTGTAAGGTCTCATCAAGCCAGGACCTTAGATTGTTAACGCTAAAACGCCGGTCATAATTTACGCCGTATTCTTGTCAAAGAGGTGAATCACGGTAGATGGTACCCTGAGCATTCTCACGCAGTCCTGCAGGCAGCTGCGACAGTCATACGCATCCTTTCGTCGACATTGGTGCATCTAGAATTACCAAAATTATTTAAATGTCGCCTTATAACACAAATAGTATAATCATATCGACCTCTCCTCTCAGGTTACCGACCTCAGTGGCTTAGTAGTTATGGCGTTCAATTGCTGATTCCCAAGGAGGCGATGTCGAATCCGCGCTGTGGCAGCCACATTTTCGATAGAGGCGAAAAGCGATGTGCCCGCATACTGTGCCATGTCAGTTCACTTTAAAAAACACCAGAGGGTCAAAATCGATCCTGAGTCTCCCCTCCTGTAGTATTTCTTATAATCCACGAAAATCTTTGTTGCGAATCTGGTCGCCCCATCATTCAATTCTCGTCACTACCGCAGCGGAAGAAATTTTGGGCCCGCGCTGGGTGACGCGCACTTGTAGGCGTAGCTCCATATATACACCCTGGCCGAATGGATTCGGTTTCAGGTGTGAGCCGGCCGAAATCGCTTGCGCTGAGGGACGAGAAGAATTGCAATTTTAGAGATCTGAAAGCTACATTAATCATGGGAGCAACACACTCTGAAAAATCAGAAGCCTAACTGCGATAGTTAACAAAATGAACTATTAAATGTTACTTAACCAGCCAGCCAGTTAACATCGCTGAATTCTGGCGCACAGCACCGCTCTGAATATACACCTTAGTGAGCGCGCTTTTAAGTCAAGAAGCCTATTTAAAAACAGAAAAGAAATAAAACATTACCACTTTGTATGAAAGTTGAAAGTGGTTGCACCTGCTTCTTGGCAGCTATGGCTTTGAGCCAGTTTTATACTGTGCGAAGCTACAGAATTGAAGTAGATAGATTCTTCTCAAATATATCTAAGATCTGCAACGGGAATTTTAATGAAACATCTCAAGACGCCAGGTATACTAGCGAGACGATAGTTCATTTCTAATCACAAAACCATAAAACACCTTCTGCCTGGTTTTTACTCATTTTAGGGCCTCTTAAAAACTACCTCGAAGACAAAAAAAGCTAACTCAGCTGGAAGATACGGCTCTGTAGAAAATATATTTGCCTGCTTGTGCAGTAAGCAATTCAGCTTATTCCCGAAGGGGCGGTATCGAATCCAGGCTGTGGCGGCCACATTTCGATAGAGGCGAAAAGCAATGTGCCGCCAGTAACGCACTAAATGCTGGACACAGCGCCCTAGCATACATGTGGCAAGCATTCTAATACTTTTCAGATAGTGCAGAAGACCCGGAAGGCATTTTCGTTTCAGAAAAGAGAAGTGCAGCTTATTGCAAAAGCGGGCTTATAAGAACAATGGTATAAATGTGACCAGTGGTGACCTGTAGACTGCATAAAGCATCGCGATTAGACAGAGCTCAAGTAGGCAGATGCCTAAGCTTTAGACGAAGGACCCTTTCCGACGAAAGCGAGGGTATAATTTGTGCGAAAAGCACTTCATCATCATCATCATCATTATGTATTTGGTAGCCTGCGACGTTTTGTACCCCATTTTCGGCTCAAGAAAAGTAGACTGTTTTGACACTGAAAGCAAATGTATGAGGTGCTCTAAACAACAATACGCACTCTTGCTGCACTGTATCAGGTACCACTGCGATAAAGGCAGATGCAACTTTAATAACGAGAACACATCTGTAACGCTGCAACCCTCTAGTCATTCTTTTGGAACAGCATGTCGACTTGTTTGACCGCATTGCCTCAAAGTTCAATACTCTAGCATAAGAAAATGAAAATAATGATGCCCTTAGCAAAAGCAGGTTCTTTTCATTTTTCGATATTCGAGTCTATTTATTCGTGTTCGATAAGCGTTGACAGGAATTCGAACGCCTCCAAATCTCTATTTAATCACTTCGTAGTTAAAGCATTTCCGCCTTGGCCGCCACGAGGCCGGGCTCTTCGCGCTCGCCCCGACCATTTTTAAGGAATCGACAATGTGTACCAGAACGTACGCTGCCAGATCGTTAAAAATATAAGACCTTATTTTAATCACGAGCTGAACGTTTGCTATAATATTGATTACTTAATCGACTCCCGAGCAAGACCAATTCCCCCTGTATCACAAAGCACCGCTTGGTGTCTCCGCATAAATGCTGGAAATCACGCCGTATTTGTAAAATATAGATATCACCGGTGTTTTAGCGGTAGTACTGCTGTACTGCTGAATACGACTTCGCACAAGCGAAACGCAATAAACCCGGCGCACGAAGCTTTCCCTGAACCTTAAAGAACTCATGCACTATGGCGGAGCATTCCACTAACGTTGACGCAAGGCCAACAGCGGAAATTTATTAACACATTAAAAAATATGTAGCAGCGCTCACTAAAGGAATCCAGAAATAAATATAGTTACTTCTATAGACTATCAATGGTCAGGAGCGGGAAAATTAGTCATTCATTCTTGTCGTCGCTTTGCAAGTGTACTCTATGTGGGCCATATGCTTCCCTCATTTTTCACCTCTTCTTGCTTCGAAGTCATGTGCATGCGTTTATGTATTTACAGAGTTTAGAGTCTTGAAGCGACTCAGGCAATGAGCGAAGCCGTAGTGTAGGGATTCGGCAAATTTCGACCATCTGGAGTTCCTTAGCATGCGCCGACATCGCACAGTACACGGGCGCCTTGTCTTTCGCCTCCATCGAAAAGCGGCTGCCGCGGCCGTGACTAAACCCACGTCTTTGGGGTCAGCGATCGAGAGCACAATGAGCCACCGCGGCGAAGAAGAGTCATGTGCACCGTAACTCAGAATGTCCTCACTGCAATTTTATTTTCTTTGAACTCAGTATAGGCATAATTTGCCCAGTCATGATGCAATTTCATAAAACTGGAATTCATTTCATGAAAGAACTTATTTGAGGAACACAGTACATGCTTGAGCAATATAAAGTGGTGCACTCGGTTTAACTGAATAAATGTGCGCGGTTTTAATTCACACGAACAGTGCACTCAGACGCTATTATCCTTCAGAGCCTTCCCCACGCGGCAGGCTTGGTTGAAAACTGTAACGGTGCCACACAGTGCCCTCTTTTCAATTCGCGCTATGCAGAACCGGTGAGTGAACTGAGGCGCAGCAGCGTGCGGCAAGCAGGTTCTTTTAAACAGACCACGTTGTTCCTTGCGCATCCAGCTTTTAATTCACTCTGCCGAGACGTTTCAGTTAGTGGCGTGAGGCTCGGAGAGAATATCTCGCCGAGGACCGAGCCGTCGCCGCCGGCCAATCCAGCGCTACGTGGTGGGGCCACGCGTTCGCAGGGCGTCGAACCGGGCCGGAACAGACGGGAAGAAGCAGCCCGATGAGGGGCACCGCGGCCGCGTTCCCCGGGCGAAAGCAGTGCCGTTTATCGAAGCAGCCTAGAAAGAAGACTGATTTCGTCGAGCGATGCGCGCTCGCGTGCTGCTGCTCCATTTTGGGACATTCCCAGAGCGGAGCGGGCTGCCAGCCGAGAGGGGAGGGGCGCACAACGAGGCCCCGGCGGCCCACGCGCCACCGTCTGCAGGAAGTGTCCCGCAGCGCGTGTCCCACAATAGTTAATGGCACCCTAATGAAGCCCCCCAAAACACACCCGGCCTGCTGCGGAAAGAGGCGTTATTAAGCGGGACGCGTGTTTATGCCGTAGTGTTAAATGCCTCAAAACAGCGGTGCTCATCTCGTTCTTCTTCCAGTTTTAAGTCCGCTGCCAGCCGGGCTCGGGTTTGAGGCTATGCTTCTGGACGGGCTTATGCACGTGGTGCCTGCTTGCGGTTGCCTCTGAAGCTGATTTTGAATTCAGTGAGGTCGTAATTCATTCCAAAATTATGGTTTCTGTTTTAGAATAAAGATTAAAAATAGCATGGCGTACTCGTCTGAAAGCGCGGGGATTCGTTTGCTGCTGCGTACTAGACGTCTGGGAACTTCCTTCTGATGACAGGACTGCTGCTCCCACTTCCCTGGTCTCTACTAGCCACTCCATACTGTGTTAGGAACAAGACTGGTTGCCAGTGCACTGCACTCACCAAAATGTGGCTGATGGTGGATACCGCGGCCGGAGGGAGCTTGCCTAACCGCCGCCAAGGAGGGGAAAAAAGGGAGGAGCGGCTTTTTTTTTTTTTTTTTTTCTCCCTCAACCGGAAAGCCCAAGGAAATCTTAACAACAAGAAAGGCAGCATCATGCAGCTTTGTTCAGTGGGTTTTTTTATTGTTTGGCAATAATAGATATTAATCTTTCCCTTGCCGTTTTCATTTAGTCGTGTCTCATTGGAACCGCATGCTTTGTTACGTAATACAAGGAAGTGGAACTATACATCTGACGAAAGACTAACTTCGCTTCAGCTGCTTCCGTTCGCTGCAGTATGTGACAACATTCTACTGTTTGCAGTACAACCCAATACAATGTTACCAGGTGCACGGTTATGATAAGACCGATTAATCGGCACATCTGCAGCCTTCTACATTGTTCGATTGCGACGAAGGCAACACAAAAAGAAAGGCAGGGCCAGGGACTCGCTAGCAAATGTGCCGATGCATCAAAGACGTATAATATGGCGCAAAGAGTGGAGATGAGCAGCCTTCATGCAGGCGCGATACATTCTGAAAATAACAAAACGTTTGCCCCTGACTTTTGGCATCGATCACCCTAGTTCTCGTTTTCCAATATAGCTGTTTTCTTCAGCTCTTTCTTGCTGTACTGACGCCCGGTTTATTACGGTAGAGAACAGCAACAATAGTAGCAAGCATCAGCTGAAATTATTGAAAACACAAGCCATTTCTATTCACCTCATACGTTGCATATTCGATTGTTTACGAACCTAAGTGTATACGACGTTTAATCCGCGTATTTCTTCTAGCGCCTGTTGCATTAACCTTATTCGGCATTGTTTTTCCTTGGCAAGCTTGTTGCGTCATGCTGTCTAATGGATTGTTTTTTTTTTTTTTTTCTTCACGTTACTTTGGCACCTGCGCATACTTTCGCGTCAGGAAGTAATTATGTAGCTATCTTCGTTGAGCTATTTTCCTCGCCTCGACATCATTTCGCTATCACTGCGACTGATCTTTTCGAAGCGACACAACAAGATGAACTGACCGTATATTATCAGCATAGTGAGAACCACGCCTTTGTCAGGACCACCGGTGACGCATTTGTTAGATATAAATCAACGGTTTTAGTTGATTGTAATTGATAGCTGCCATTGAGCTGACAGTTTTAAATGTTTTTCGCTCTTATCATACTGAGCGCCGTTAATTGGAGCCTGTCACTCAGAGCGATACGCTCACCGAAAAGCGTAGTATTTTTCTGGGCTAGGATTTGACTCGGACAGTTACCAGTTATCGCTTCTATCTGTCTTTGCTTTCCTATTGACGTCTGTTAGTTATTGAAATACATTGTGTTTTAGATAAGCACCTTACCTGAATGACTACTGATTCCCAGACATTGCATCAACGGGAGCTTAGGGCAAATGCACCGTAATCATATTCATTTAGCTGATGCATTTCAGACGCCTTAAATGTCAGCCTTTTTTATCCAGCCTTTATTAGCCTCGGACAAGTTGGCTTTAGCTTCCCTGGTGCAGGATAATCACAACGCTTATAGCTGCACTTTAATAAAGTAGTTTCTCTCTATTTGCTATCAATATGTGTGTGTGTATATATAGCTATCTTTTTCATTTAACACTACAGAGTCTTACAAAAGTCTAGAAAGCGATGAACTGAAGGCAAAATATGCATGAAGTGCCTAATCTTTGAGGGTGCCTTCTTGGCCGGAGTTACGATAGGGAAGTATATTGCCAACGGCACGGACTGAATACTGAATTGGTGTAACTTAAGCGATTGCGCAGAATTGGCTACATTGGTCAGCGCGCGTGGAAAAACAACTTACTTACGCGGGGTGTAGCTCACGCGCACCTGAATGCTAAATAGCGCACACAGGTGGGACAACGGGCTTTGCTGGGGTTTTATTCGAGCATTTTGTTAAATAGAAAAGATTTATTTACAATAGAACGACACAACAAGGTTTATGTAGCGTTACCAACGGCTTCGTCGATAGTGTTCGCTGCGATGCACGGGAAGAGGTAGATTCAGGTTGAAGTTCCGAGTTCATTTGGACTGAACAGGCTGGATTTCTTGCCCTTGTCCGCTACACACCACCTTCCCGAGCCGCTGTTGGACGCTAGCTGGTGACAAAAAATGGAACACAACGGTGAATCAACCATATATTTCGTTAGAGGCAATATGCGATCAATGTTCGTGCTAGAAAAAGCAGTCTGATCCGTCGGAGAAGCGATTATAAATAATCTATATAAACCTGGTCCGCTCCTCGACATGCTAGCATAAGTCAAACAACCGCACCTATTTCGACAAGCGACAAAACGCCTGCCCTCATTCTTTCACGTGTCCAACTCTCCGTGAAGCAACGTTACAGTCACTGCTCCGGTCTATCTGGTTTTAAGTTCATACGCCGTTCATTAACCTCAGCGAATGTAGCACCTGTTAGTTATACCGTATTGGAAGCATGCGAAAAAAAAAAAAAAAGCTTCTTTAATAGTGTTGGATTGATTTGAAAGCGGCACATATTAGATAACCATGCACAATCCAATACATATGTGAAAATGAATTATGTGGAATTGACCTCAGGCTACGCATAAAAGAGTAAACCTTGTGGACCTTAAACTCCTGAATTCTTTGAGCACAGAATATTTAGAATATCGGCAAATCTAATTCGGTTATCGTATTCGTACGTAACATTAGAAGCGCAGACGTGAGCAGTTACCTGTTTGTACAACGAAGTTTCTAAACGATGGCGTCACGTGTGACTTGGTTCAGTGCCGGTGGCGACCTTTGTCCTTGATCAAGATAGCTTTTCGCACGTAAGGTTTGCTGCCTCTGTGGCTCTTGCCCGAGTAAGACTTGTGGCTGCTGTAGTAGGGGTTCCTCTCGGTTCCGAATGTGTGAACTAGATAGGTTGGTCCGTGAATGACCTTGCTCTCGCCAAAGGCAAAGTCATCGTGCACGTTTCTCGTGTACGGGTTGCCTAACGAGCCGCCGTAATTTGGCTGGAAAGCTCTCACAAGGCCCTGGCTCGATCCGAAGCCCGAGGCGGAAGCGTAGCTTCCAGCGGGAACCATGGCGTGAACCACCTGTCGGCCGGTGCTGCGCTGTGGGGCGGGAGTCTTGTTGGCCTGGGTTTGTCCGTGGCTGATGGTGTGCCCGTGGCCAACGGTGTGTCCGACGGTGTGTCCGACGGTATGTCCAACGTGTCCGACACCACGTGTCGCGGCTATGGCTACGCCCTGGGAGAGTCCGCGTCTGCCTCCCTGCTGTGGCAGCTGGGACAGGTGGGGCAGTTGGGATAGCTGCGTCAGGGTCGGCATCTGTGGGGTGAAGCTAGGCAAGATGGTGTGTTGCAGCCCCTTTCCAACGTTGCGCCCGAACCCTTGCCCCATGCCCTGCAGTCCGCCGAAGGCGGCCATGCCCTGCCCCCCACCGGGCGCGGCGAACACCTGCTGAAGGCCGTGCACGCCGGTGTGGCCGATCATGTGGCCGCCGCCTGGTTCAAAGCCATGTCCGATCTCTTGAACGATGGCGCGTTGCCCGCCTGTTACGCTGACCAAGCCCTGTTCTAGGCTATGTCCTATGCTCTGAGATAGCATTCTCTCTAGAGCGTTAGGGCCAGTGAATACCAATTTCTGAGACGCTCCGCCTGGATTGAATTCGAACGCGTTGCTTCTGAGGCCACCCAGGCTTCCCCGATGTGCATTGTTGACTTCGTACGCACCGGCACAGATGGCTGCCAGCAGGAGGATGAAACTTGTATTCTGCAAGCAATTAATGCAAACATTACACAAAATGCAGATTGTCACATTACGTCTCTTTGACGATGACGATAGCAAAAATTTTGAGCAGCAAAAAAGTGAGAAAAAATGATTTCGAAAGTCCACAACTTTTGTTTGTATCCAAGAGCGCGCCGCTGGTGACAAACAGCACAAGCGCTTCCTAAGAATGTCATCAATTAGAAGCATATCATAATGAAGAACCGCGTGTCTGGACAGCATTTACGAAACGTTGCCATTCCCATTAACAGCGATGACGAACAAAACCAACTACCAGAACATGATATATGCTTCATGAACATTACTGTGTCTCGTCTAATCACACTCCTCCTCCACGTCACAGAAATGAAATAAAACCTGAGGTGCATCATAGGTAGAGTTACCAACATGATTTACAATATAATTTCAGCCTCACCATATTTTAGCGCCCAGCACCAGACTTATGGAAGAGACTGCTTTCAACTTCCTCATTTTCTGTCAGAGTCGGTGCTTCTAGCCTGATGTCCGACATATATGGTGCACGCTAATGGTTCGCATCTTACGCACAGAAGCTCGAATTCGACGTTAATATATGCGCTGAAGCCACGTTGAGGTAGCATAGCTGCAGCGTTCACTCCTGTACCGGTACATTTTTCATTACCCCTGTGCGTTGGACCGGATACCTGAGCGAGCGAGTATTCTAGTACGACAAGGCCGCTTCAAAAATTGGCAGTGCAATCATATGCCAGTTCAATACTACATCCTTGCATACGCAGTATTAAACCGGTTACCTGCACTTTTGTATCTGGAGGTGGTCTTTCACTACGAGAACAGTGCATGGCAAAGAGAGAGAAAAACGAAATGATACTATAAAGAAACTGATACACCACAGTTTCTCGCTCATTTGTACACTTGTACGCAATACGAATATAGAAAATGGTAGTGAACAGGGCACTCAACACACCAGAGGAAAGCATCAAGCGCACGTAAATCGCAATCAATCAGTCAATAAAGCGAGTATCATTCTTCTCCAAACGGCTGCATCGGATGCAAACGGGCTTGTCTTTGGGACAAGCTCGTCTGTTAATTGCAGGCGCGCATAACGACGGAGGCTTACTGGGCCAGCGTTTCAACACAGAGAAAGAACGTGACTTGACTGAACCATTCGGGACAGCACGGCGGGGGAACGGCTCGCCATCCAGCGACACCTCCGCGTTAAGAGCGACTCGGGCCGCTCAGTCACGCGGCAACTGAAGCGCGGGGACCGGAATCAGTCGTTCGGCCCGGCGTTCATTCTTGAAGTCCTCTAGCTCGGCGCGAAAGGCCTTGAACTTTACCATGCTCGCGACCCGAAATCGCGATAATTTCCAACGGCATCAACAGCGCGAGAGCGTTACCTCCTGTTCATTTAGGATCTTGGTCTGGGCCAGTTGGTTCATAACTATCACGAAATAAACACAGCGCGAAGAAACAGGACACAGGAAGAAGACATATAAAAGACGGGACTGGGCACTCAGGAAAAGCGCCAACGCAAGGTTTGCACTCATAATCCGAGGCCGCTACCGGTATTTACACGTCTGCAGAGATCATTTCGGGGACCCGACGTAATACAAGTAGCCACTACAACAACACGAGAGAGAGAGAGAGAGAGACTGGGGTCCCGATGGCGCGCATCCGGCGCCGGTGTGGTACAGTGGGAAGAGGAGGCCCAGCGTGCGTGGTCTCCGGAACGGGCTTACCAATTGCATGTCGGCTGCTTTCACACCCGTTGCCGCCGACGCCTGTCGGAGTGACGGCGGAGCCTGTTTGGCGCGTCCCTCTTATAACCACGGTCACGGCCGACATTCTACGAGGCGGCCCGCCCGTGTTTCTCCTTCCACACTAAGGCTTAATTGTCCCCTCGCTCGGTTTTCTCCCGGGAGTCGAGCCCCTCCGCCCAGCGACCATCCCCCCTCTCTCTTGACGCCGGCACGTAACAAGTAGTCAGACGCAAAAAGCCTCCGCCCGCAAAAGTGGAGCGCGCTCTCCTTTTTCTGGGGGAACCAAATCTTTATTTATTCTTTAGCCAACCTTGGCTCGCGTCCTTCTTCGACTCTTCGGTTGAATGCTTTTTTTTTTTTTCTGTCTCTTTCTCTCTCTCTCTCTTCTCTGTATTTTTGCTACTACGTCGCGCTTGTCTTGGAAAAAAGACCGTCTGTTTTGGCTTTTCTTTTTTCTTAATTCTTGGCAGAGACAATTTTTGCGTGTCTATTTGTTGACTTTTGGAAACCCAGTTAGACTTACGTCGCGTCGAGAGCGAGGAACCTTGGGGGAAAACGTCTCCGTTTGCTTGTCGCAGACGTCGTTCCAGATTCCTTGTTTACTTTTTGCGTGCGTTCTCGGCATCAATTTTTTTTTTTTTTCTTTCTTCGTCCTTTTCTCCCTCACCGAATCCACCCTCTGAGCAGCTTGGGTGCGTTTCGTACGCATCGCCAATTTGCGGGGATTCGCTTCTTATTCGCTTTATTTCCTTTGTCCCACGTACAAGTTCTGTCACCTTTCGCTGGCGACGTGGACGCCGACAGTGGCAACGGCCTTTATCAATTGCCTAGTGGCGGTCAGGTGCGCCTGCCTCGATTAATGAACACAAGTGCGACAAAGGAGAGCCGTGTTATTGCTCCCTTCCTCTTCTGGCTAATTCGGGTGAAAAAGCGTCGCTCCACTCCCGGACCTCCCGGTGCCAACGTTTACACTCATGGTTTGGAGCTCGCGTGTTGACGCACCGCTATGCGAAAGTGTTGCACGAAAGTGGTGTGTAGCCGCTCCCGCACGCCGAAACGTCCCAACAAACTCGTCTCGTTAGTGGTTCCGATAATCACTTCCTTGCCCTTACTACTCCGCGTTCGCGAGACGGGGAAAGTGCGACGCGACGGAAGGACGGACGGACTATTTTTGCGTGGACCAGGGAGGAAATGTGAGAGCACTATAATCGGTGGCCACGTGCATCGTATAAGAGCTACACTTCCTCTTTTAGTTTTCTCCCATCACGCGGCTGACAAGAGCTTGAATACCTTAACCGGATTTGAGGAAACGCGGTCTACAGCGAACCGTGACCCGACAACGACTGGCGTCCAACGACCTTGTGCTGCCAAGTCACGCATCGCTTGCACTGCACCAATTTGAGGCACAAGCTTCAGATGCCTATAAGCTTACCGCAAATGATTTTTCGTCAGCTTCTTGCTCTTTTGTTACGTTAGTTGAACGCAAAACCACTGGAACAGTGCGCACGTATGGAGGAGTTGCACAGCGGGGCGCAGCTCTCAGAATACGCCCACCCACATAAAAGAAGAGTGGGCTTTTTATAGCTGCTCCGCAGCACTTCCCCGGGAAGCGGAAATGCGCTGAACCCACAGAGAAAATCTTCTATGGCGGCGTTCTTCCAGTCGTTGGAACGGACTTGCGAACAATGGCATATAACAGGGCTCCCACGATATCCGAACGCTACTCCCGCACTTGCACTCCAAATTTGGGCACAATTCACGAAAAATATAGCAGGCTGGGAGAGATTTTAAGGCCTTTTTTTTTTTTCGCGCAGTTGTTTCCGTAGCACCACATAGCTTGCAGCGCGGTTTCGAATATGCTTAGAAGGAACAAGATTCGAACCCACATGCTCACAAAGCGTTTTCTGGGCATGTTGAGGCTTGCGCTATAATCTATAAAACGAAGGCGGCTCCAATAGGCAAGTTTTAATAATGCGAGCAAAAGATATGTAACTTGCAAGAACGTTCCGTACTGTGTTCTGCAACGTACGAAGTTATTACAACGCTCTTCCACAAATGTTTCTAGGGCGAAGTTGAAGACAAAACCAAATGCAGCCGTAGCGTAAGAGGAGCCAGTGGGCTAAGAACACAGATAAGAGCCCACTGCTGCCTTTCACCGACAGTCGATTAACGATCCGTTTGACAGCGGGCATGGCATTTTGGCTGTTGAACACGTCTGCAGCATTTAAGTTAAATTGGTTCACAGGAAGGGAAAGGCGCAGTAACTGTCACACTTGCTCTGTGGACACCCGAACCGCGCCGTAAGGGAAGGGAGGAAGATGGGAACGAAAGTGGAAAGAGAGAAAGAGGAGCCGTAGTGGAGGGCTACGGAGTAATTTCGACCACCTGGGGATCTTTAACGTGCGCTGACATCGCACAGCACACGGACGCCACTTCGTTTCGCCTCCATCGAAACGCAGCCGCCGCGGTCGGGTTCGAACCCGGGAACTCCGGCACAGTAGTCGGGCGTCAGAAGCAAGAAATCTTGAGAATTACGGTTTTACAGCTATTGAGCAAGGCGACAGCGTTCGCATGGTTTCATGAGGCACAACCACTCCCTCGAGCAAGAAGCATTTCAGTCTCCTTCGAAAACAAGAAACTGTTGTAAATATTTCTTTTTTATGTTTCCACCCCAAGAATACTGAGATAATTTAGATTAGCTCGCGGTCGTTGCATGATAGGGCCGAATGTGCACACCTAAACGTAAATGTATTGAATCAAAGATCGCGCAAACATTTCCCCAGCAGCATCAGTCGCAGGTATCCTGTCTTCCCCTGACGGCGGTCATTTTCACCTGCTCTATGTCAATTTAGGCAGGCGCCACCAACTAGACGAACAAGTCGCAAGTTTCCCAGAAATACCGCAACGGTCAACGATTCACGAGATTATTAGTGGTGACGAAGGGCGTATACTGTATGTCGTCGTCACAACATAAAGTTTTCCCTGCTTCATCTCCTGGAAGCGCAATGTTAGGCTTCAAAGAAGAAGTGCGGTGCTTTAGTAAACAGAAAGAAAACATATATCACCATGGCAGCCTGCAAAAAATTCCGCATTATGTATATTAAAAGCTCGACAGGAAGAGGGGTTTCACAGTCCTGAAAGTCCGAGAAAAGGGTCCTTTCTGCTGCTCGCTTTTTTTTTTTATACTTTCGTTTACCGGTCTCGGCTCCAGCCAGTAGTTCAGAGTCAAAGAGTGTAGAAATGTGCCATTTTTCCAACGCCTCGAAGCAGGTCACCCAGAGTAATGACATACTGTATAGGAGTTACTTGGGTTCGTCCAAGTAGGCAGTGCCCGGTCACTCGAAAGATAAGGTTTTGACAAACCTTGGGCAACGTCCGCATCAATTTTGGAGCATGAGTATGCATTCTAAACATATCTTCTCAATGTCGATGACACTAGCGTTCAGGTAGTTTCTATAATTAACAAAGTTCTGCATATCCCAGCAGTGAGCCATTACCCCACTGCTGAGTCAACTAGTGCTCAAAAGGCACCAAACAGTATAAAACAAAATATCAAGCCCTCACAAAACTAGAGACGATGGCAATACCTCGGCCCGTTTCAGGATACTTCTTAAAGCAGGCGAAAACCTCTTGGAACGAGGAGTTACGCTGCATTTTTTTTTACCTTATATTTGTCCGATAGCAAAATTGACATAGCACGCGCATACCATGTTTTACACATCACATGACTTGATAGTAAACGACTGCAAGCACTGCACTCTCAGAAATGTCACGTTATAACATGAAAGCAGCGAACACTCTTATAGCTTCGTATTTAGTTACCTACGTTCCATGGAGCCTGGAACAGGCTTCAGTGTTTCGCGCTCTTTCGTTTTTGTCCTACAGAGACGTTCTTAGTAAGGAATCAGTTCAGTTCAGTCGTTCAGTCGTGTCCGACTCTTCGTGACCCTATGGACCATGTCACGCCACGCTTTCCGGTCTCTCACTATCTTCCTAAAATCACATAACTTCATCTGCAGTGCCTCGAGGATGCCATCTAACCATCGCGTTCGCTGCCTACCCCTTCTCCGGCGACCCTCAACCTTTCCCAACATCAAATCTTTCTCCAGCGACTCCTCTCTTCTCATCAGATGACCAAAGTAGCTTAGCTTTAACTTTAGAATTTGACCCTCCAATGAGCAGTCAGGGTTTATGGTCGACAATATCGACTGATTTGATCTTCTGGCAGTCCAAGGAACTATCAAGAGTCTTCGCCAGCACCACAATTCAAACGCGTCAATTCTTCGGCGGTCAGCCTTTTTGACAGTCCAACTCTCGCATCCATACATCACAACTGGAAAGACCATAGCACGAGTTATACGGATCTTGGTTGGCAGACTAATGTCCCTGCTCTTTACTAGGCGGTCAAGGCTAACCATTGCTCTCTTGCCCAGAAGCAAGCGTCTCTTAATTTCATGGCTGCAGTCTCCTTCCGAGGTAATCTTGGAGCCCAAGAAGAGAAAATGTGTCACAGCTTCCACTTCTTGTCCCTTGATGCTCCAGGACTTGATAGGACAAGACGCCATGATCTTTGTCTTTTTAATGTTCAGTTTAAGCCCAAATTTCTCACTCTCTTCTTGTACGCGCATCAGAAGTCTCCTGAGTTCCATTTCACTTTCTGCCATTAAAGTGGTAACATCCGCATATCTAAGGTTGTTGATAAGTTTTCCAGCAATCTTCACTCCAGCTGAAGACTCGTCCAGACCGGCCTTCCTCATGATGCACTCTGCATATATGCCAAATAGGCAGGGCGACAGTATGCAGCCTTGCTCACTCCTTTCTCAATCGGAAACCAATCAGTTAGACCATGCCCAGTTCTGACTGTGGCCTCTTGTCCTTCATACAGGTTCCTGAGGAGACAGATGAGGTGAATTGGAACTCCCATCTCTTGGAGAGCTTACCACAATCTGCTGTGATCTACGCAGTCAAACGCTTTCGCATAATCAATAAATCAGAAGTAGATGGGTTTCTGGAACTCTCTTGCTTTTTCCATGATCCAGCGAAGGTTGGCAATCTGGTCTGGTTCCTCTGCCCTTGCGAAACCCAGCTTGCAAGTTGCACGTCCGGAAGCTCCCGATCCACATACTGCTGCAGCCTACCTTGAATGATTTTCAACATCCCCTTGGTAGCATGCGAAATAACCGCGATCGTGCGGTTGTTGGAACAATCTTTGGCGCTGCCTTTCTTTGGAATGGGGATGTAAACTGACCTCCTCCAATCCTGTGGCCACGGCAGGGCTGTCCAAATCTTCTGACATAATGTATGCAGAATGTTAACAGCGTCATGGTTGAGATTTTGAAGCAACTCAGCTGGAATGCCATCAATTCCGCTTGCTTTGTACTTAGCAAGGCTGCCTAAGCCCATTCAACTTCACTCTTCAGGATGCCCGGATCGAGATCAGTAATCACAACCGTCTTATGTTGGGTTTGAACACACCGGGTTCTTCTTGTACAGTTCTTCTGTGTATTCCTGCCACCTCTTATTTATCTCTGAGGCTTCAGTGAAGTCCTTGCCTCGTTTGTCCTTTATCACGCCCAGCTTAGCACAGAAGCTTCCTTTGATATCTTTGATTGTCTTATACAGAGCTCTTGTGTTCCTTAATTGGCTGTTGTCCTCAACTGCTTGGCACTGTATGTTCAGAAAGGCATTCTTATTTCTCCTTGCTATTTTCTGAAAATCCGCATTGAGTACCTTGTCTCTTTCTCTTTCCCCCGTAACTTTTGCCATCCTCCTTTACTCAGCTATTTGCAAAGCCTCTTCAGATAACCTGTTTGCTTTCTTGCATTTCTTTCGCTTTGGAACTACCTTAGTAGCAACTTCTTGTATTATATCACGAACATCAGTCCACATCTTTTCGGGCTCTCTGTCTTCTAGATCTAATTCTTGAAATCGATTCCTCACTTCCACAGCATATTCTAATGGAATTTCATCCAGATCGTACCTGAAAGGCCTTCTAGTTTTCTGCGTTTTCCTCAATCGAAGCTTAATTTTGGCAACAAGAAGCTGATGATCGGTGCCACAATCGGCCCCAGGCCTTGTTTTTACTGTTTTTATAGCGCTTCTCCATCTCTGCCGGCAAAGAATATAATCGATCTGATTCCTGTACAGACCGTCCGGTGAAGTCCATGTGTACAGGCGCCTCTTGTGCTGTTTAAAATGAGTATTCGCTATGGTCAGGTTGTTTTCTTGACAAAACCCTACTAGCCTCTGCCCAGCTTCATTTGGCTCACCAAGACAGAACTTGCCTATAATTCCGGATATTTCTTCACTCCCGACCTTAGCATTCCAGTCTCCTATGAGGAAAACGACGCCTAATGATGGGATGCAGTCTAAAAGGCATTGCAGGTCCGCATAAAATCTCTCAACGTCAGCTTCTTCAGCAGTAGTGGTCGGTGCATAGACTTGGATAACTGTTATGTTGGAAGGGTGACCTTGGATCCGAAGTGAAATCATTCGGTCGTTTTTAGGGTTGTACCCTAGCACTGCTTTGCCCATTCTTCTGTTTACTATGAGAGCGACCCCATTCCTTCTCTTGGATTCATGCCCACAATAAAAGACATAATGGTCGCTGGAGTTAAATTCTCCCATTCCGGTCCACTTGAGCTCGCTGATACCCAAGATATCAATGTTCAATCTGTCTATTTCTGGCTTGACGACATCCAGTTTACCTTGCGTCATAGATCTTACATTCCACGTTGCTATGTGATATATCTCCTTGCAACATCGGACTTTCCGGTCGCTTCCCGACACATCCACAACTGAGCGTCCTTTTGGCTTTAGCCCAGCCGCTTCATTCGTCGTGGAGCTACTAGGTGTTCATCCCCAGTAACATGTGGGACGCCTTCCAACATGGGGGACTCATCTTCCGGCGCCATATCATTAATGGTATTGTGACTGGCCATAGGGTTTTCTTGGCTGGAAATACTGGAGTGGGTTGCCATTACCTTCTCCAGTGAATCACATTTTGTCAGAACTCTCTGCCGTGACCTGTCTATCTTGGCTGGCCCTACACAGCAGAGCTCACGACTTCATCGAGTTTCGCAAGCCTCTCCGCCACGACAAGGCAGTGATACAAAGATATTTTTTTTTTAATTACATCCCCGCCGCCGTTGCTCAGTGGCTAGGATGCTGAACTGCTGAGTCGGGAGCCCCGGGTTTAATCTCAGCATCGACGGCCCCTCTTAATGCAGACAAAAAACAATGCACCCGTTTGTATCACCATCATCATCATCATCAGCTTGACTATACCCACTGCAGGGCGAAGGCCTCTCCCATATTTCTCCAATTAACCCGGTTCTGTGCTAGCTGGATTCACTTGACCCCTGCGAACGTCTTAACCTCAACCGCCCACCTAACTTTCTGCCGCCCCCTGCTACGCTTTCCTTCCTTTGGAATCCTGTTTGTTACCCTAAGCGACCATCGGTTATCCTCTCTCCGCACTACATGTCCTGCTCATGCCCATTTCTTCTTCTTAATTTCCACTAGAATGTCAGTAACTTGAGTTATTTCTCTGACCCACTCTGCACATTTCCTATCTATTAATGTTACCGCACCAATTTTCGTTCCATAGCCCTCTGAGTGGTCCTCAACTTAAGGAGAGCCCTCCTGGTTAGCCTCCACGTTTCAGCCCCATAGGTGAGTACAGGTAAGATGCAACTGTTGTGTACTTTCCTCTTGAGCGATACCGGTAAGCTATTAGTCCATAATCTGCGAGTGCTTGCTAAATTCGCTCCATCCCAATCTTATTCTTCTTGTTATTTCCTTTTCATGGTCCGGATCTGCTGTTACTACCTGTCCTAAGTAGACATATTCGCCTACTACTGCCAGTGCTTCGCTACCTAACGTAAACTGCTGTTCCTTCCCGAGGCTGTTGAACATTACCTTAGTCTTCTGCATATTGATTTTTAAGCCTGCCTTTCTACTTTTCCTGTCTAGGTCATCAATCATTATGTGCAGTTCATCCCCCAGTTACTTAGCAAGGCAATGTCATCAGCAAATTGCAGATTACTGAGTTATTCTCCATCTACCCTTATCCCTAACTGCTCCCATTCCAAGTCTCTGAATACTTCCTCTAAGCAAGCTGTGGATAGTACAGGGGAGAATGTGTCTCCTTGCCTAACACCTTTCTTTATGGGAATTTTGTTACTTTCTTTATGCAGAACTATGGTTGCTGTGCAACCATAGTTCGGGACTTTAAACCCCCATAAACCAAAAACCTATAAACTAAGTATTGCTTTGGTTTGGTTTGGTTTGGTTTGGTTTGTGGAGTTGAACGTCCCAAAGCGGCTAGGCTATGATACAAGCTACAACAGAGGACTTCGAAAATTAAGACCACCTGGCGTTCTTTAAAGTGCACTGACATCGCACAGTCCAAAGGGGGCCTTGCTATCCGCTTCCATCGGAAAGTCGCTGCTGCGGCGGATATTCGATCCCGCATCCTTGGGCACAGCCGTCGAGTGCCCTAACCACTGCATCACCGCGGTGGGGCCTATAAACGGAGAGCTTTTAATTGCTATAAGCCAACGTTACAAAAACTCTGGTTACATGTGCGGACGCCGCAAGACGGATCATGCGCAGAAATTCAGGGCAACATTTTGAGCGGGAAAATGTCTATGGACGCAATTTGTTTCGCGCATTGTAAATTCCCACTATAACATCAATGAACCCGCAGATCTCCCCCCGGAAGGCTAGTAGTAGTTTGGCATTAACGCTTTCTCTCATAAAAATGTATTCCCCTTTAATTTCCTGCGGCAACCTTAGATACTCGATGCAACTGAAGAGCAGACTTTAATGATTGTAGCGGATATGAACATTGAGCTTTACTTTGATATTTCCACAACACTTATATGTTATAATAATCCGCAGCTGGCACGCAATTCAAAATGATGTCCAACAACGCTGAACTTGCGTGCGGCAATACGCGAAGAGGTTATCATTTTAGCGTTGCGCGGGCTGTTACGGCAACGGTTAGTTTGGCTCACTTATGAACCAATCTTAAAGGAGCTCGTTAGTCTCGTTCTAAAGCCGTACGTTCTCACTGGCGACTTCCTTTACGACGTACTCATCTTCGCTGCGTTTCGTTCTGCTTAATACTATAATGAGATCGCCGTACTTTTCTGCATGGTCGCGTCAGTGCCCTAGATAACCAAGGCGATAACAGTGCAAATTTTGCAAATTGTAAAGATGACTCTCGTCGATCTGCTCTGCCGCCACTGATGTGAACATGCACGTTTAGCACAGGCGTGCACCTCGGCTCGTATTCCGTGGGGCGACGATCGAGGGACGACGAACATTGCACATTCAGTTTTCATCGCGGGGTGTCTGCGTTCTTTCCTATTCGTGTATACGCTCCAGAAGCTATACCACGCACTGGAAAGTCCACCATATGCCAAGATGTTTGCCTTTCGTTCATGGCCTACTTTTCTTTCAGGGAGAATTTCCATATTCGTAGGCTGCTCGCACTCGTTTTTTTTTTTTTTTCTTCTTCTTCTATTTCTTCTTCTTCCTTGCCATGCGTGAAATTCGGTAGCGAGACCTCACTTCAAAGCGAAGCTCTTCTCGCTCTTAAATATTTAAAATGAAAGTTGTCAGTTTGGAAAGCAACGACTCGTGCAGAACTGAGCACCTTCCACAAGAGAGTACCTATCGTTACAGCGTCTTCAGATAGGGCGGAAAAGTCGGCCGTCGTGTGACGCCGTGGGAAGCCGGAACGTTCCCTATTGTGCCGATGTAGCACGCGGTAACAAATGAAATAAAGTACGCTGTAAACCCGCAACTCAACTCGAAGGAGGAGGCGCTGCTGTCCACGATGCGCATGCGCGAGCGGCTGGCTTGCATGACAAAATGATACGGTTTTAGCGCAGTTGAATCAAGTAGGAACGTGCGAAATGTTTTTCGCAAAAATGGAAGTTGACGGAGACGACGACGTGCAGTGCACCGCGCTAGTTTCTGTTACAGTTTAATGTGAGGGTGACCGGCTGCGGCGATAGCAACGACCTTCCGTACTCCGTTCCCAGGGGAAATTCCTGGCTTCAAATTCGTTCCGCTTCGGCGTTTATTGTTTCGTCCGAGCTCGGAATATGCTAGCCAAAACATTCTTGGTTGGGTTTAACCGCGTGAACTAGAGCCTTTGCCCTGAAACTATCCGGGGATTAAACTGGTTAGATCGGAGGTACGGAGCGGAAGGACTGTTTGAATTACCCATGTAGGACAGGTGAACTGTGACGACGCCATCTGGAATACCGGTCAGGATTCAGGAGCACAAGATCCAAGATTGGTGCTGCAGCTCTGGCATCCGTATAAATCTTTTATCACTGAGTCATTGGAAAAACAGTTTAATGACCCTAAGATGAAACACGATTCAATGAATCGAGTGGAAACACGATTCAGCGGCCTTTCGTGTCCTTTGACATTTCTTACTGGCTCCGGCATGACACTATAGACGGCTCACGTCTTGTATGCATACGTCGCAAATTCAAAGGAATGACATTAAACTATAGGGCTTGATTCTCACATAATGCAGTTTTTGTTAGCTTACCAGCAATCAGAGTTTTTCTGCGCTAATACAATGTCGGCCTTAGAGTGTGCGTGAAAGCAGGTAGTTGTAGAGCTCTGAGCCTAAGGACAGCGAAAAATGAGCAAATAAAACGCATAGCGTCCTATGCTGACAACGAAATAACGCTATAAAAAGCACTAGGAATGCAGTTTTCGGGGAAAGAATTAAGCGCACTTAGTACGCGAGAATCTATGCCACGTTCACGCTAACGGTTTCAGATTTTGAGGAGCCGACTCTGAGAAGGCGATGGACGAGCCCCACTCCACTTTCAACACTTCCCATCATAACGAGTCATTGCGAAGACAGCCCAAAATTATGGGATGATAAACGAATCCTTCTGGTCATCGTAATGGGAATTCATTTGGGCAACTTTGTATACTACGCGTGAACTGCCAAGAACCAGAATGAAAGAGCTAAATCATTTAAACATCTCGGGGACTCTATTACGCGTGACCTGACATGTTAACCACGCAATAAATTGTGCTAGCAGTACTCTAGGTTTCGTAAGCCCTAACCTTTCCTTCATTGATCTTCGCATTAAACAAGTTACTTTCAAAACAAAATGCTTGTGCGACTGAAGAGGGCTATAATGCTATTTATGACCCTCACTATAAAAACCAAACGCCCTTGAGTCGGCTATGAACCGCGTGACAAGATTCATTCTGTCGAATGATTCTTAAGGTTCAAGCATCTCAACACTAAATGCTCAAATAAGCATACCCGCTCTATTGCCTCGCTAAGTCCTCACCTTTCTTTATACTTCTTTCCTCGTTCTTCGCTTTCTCATAGCAGTCACACCAAAAGAGCCGCCTGCGTCGCCCGCTCCAGCAACATCAATACACTGTATCCCTCACATACCCGTACTCCCACTTTTCAGCAGTCATTTCCCTGCACACAGCACGGCATCGGAATGACGTACTCGTCCACCTAAGTTGTCGTCACCACAGACCCAAAATTATTCAAGCTGCTCTCCCCTCCTTCCCCCTCCCCACGGTTCATGTAATATCTCAGCGTGATATATTTAAGGAAATAAAAATAAATAAGTTACAGGTATACGATAACATCATACAATAAACTTCTAGACAACAGCGCTTCGTGCAGACACAAAAGCGATAGCATCAACGCGTCCCGGCCGTTTCGACCAAATATATTTGATCCCTTACCATCTAGCCTCCGTCAAAACACGGCGGAGCGCGAGCGGCCGCGGCACCAATACTTTCTACACGCGGTCGCTGCCACCAAAAGCATCCAGTCATTCATTTGCCCAATCCAGGAAGCCGACAGAAAAATACTTCCGAGACACGTGACGAAGGAGGCATAGCTTCAGGGGATGGGTGCGCGGTGCCGTAGGCAACGTGGGCAGAGCACCAAGAGAGCTGAGAAACCTTTCTGACCGCAACGGCGAAGCTACCGGGCAGCGCAGCAGCGGCGATGTAGAGATTAGAAGCACAATTACCGTCTGTCAATGCGCCTGCGAGCTTGCTGTCGGCAACACGCCGCTGCGTACGCCGCTATTCGCCTACTGTGCCCAAAAGAAATCAACACATTCTCGCCAAGTGGGGTTCAAATCTTGATTAAGCTATTGCGTAATGCCATCTTTCAAGATGAAGACAAAATAAACGATTCCTGAAACCACGCGCCCGAAACACTGCTCTTGACTCATTGTTGTGCTTCTCGTAGCATATCACCATCTCGTGCAACGTGTTCAAGGAAGATGGCGTATGTATTCTGCCTTACCGAGAACAAAATGCCTGCACTGGTTGGCTTCCTCATAGCAGAAAGGACTTTATGTCGTTTGAGAGCGCGTTGCGAAAGAGGAAAACAAAATCCACTCAGGCAGCTCGTTGTTTCCCAATTTTTACAAGCGCTGTTGAATGTGGTATTACGTACTGTTTCTTGCACCTTTCTTCTACCTCCTTTGTCACATCATGAGGGGCTTTTTTTTCATGCCAAACTTACAAGAATGCATTATGCAAAAACCATGCATAATTAATATCAGCGCGTCTCAGTCATTCTTCGTGACGTATGCGTACAAAAAACCACCAGCAGTGCAAACAAAATAACCAAGATGGGACGAAGCTTACCACGCTAAACGCTGCGTTGAACACTGCGCACGAAGTCGCATTCCTGGCTTCTTTGCTGGCCAACCGGCAGCCTTTTACACGCTATGAGAGAATACATGATGATCGATGTTAGCCATTCATATTCAGCTAGACCATGCTGACTGTAGGGTGAAGACCTGTACCTAACCTCTCCAATTAACACTGTCGTGTTCCATCCTCAACAACCTATCAACTTACAGACTTCCTAATTGCATCCGCCCGCCCAACATTCCGCCACTCCGGCTACGCTTGCATTCCCTTGGTACAAAGTTAGTTGCCCTTAACGACCATCGGCTATCTGGTCTTCGCACTATGT
This sequence comes from Amblyomma maculatum, assembly GCF_055883805.1. Classification (NCBI taxonomy): domain Eukaryota; kingdom Metazoa; phylum Arthropoda; class Arachnida; order Ixodida; family Ixodidae; genus Amblyomma; species Amblyomma maculatum. The sequence goes on from NC_139344.1 coordinate 26,291,616, forward strand.
GCCTTACCCTAACCACTTGTTCTAGATTTGGACCAAAATATCAATAACCCGAGTTTGTCGCCTGAAAGATCCTACATTATTCTTGTACATTAACGTTACACCTACCATTCTTCTTCCAATAGCTCCCTGCAGGGTCCTCATTTTAAGCTGAACCCTTTCCGTTAGCCTCCACATTTCTGTCCCATAGCTAAGTATCGGTTAGATACAGATATCATATACATTCCTCCTGGGCTAGTACCGCTGAACCGCTATTACTAGAACGGTTTCTTGGCGGGCTAGTTGGTTCATGTCTAACTTGTAATACAGCGCGAACCACAAGAAGGGACGACGACAGACATAGTGAAAAGAGCGCTGACTTCCAACTGTTTATTATTCCGATATGCCACGCATTTATACACATTTGAAGCTTCAGCAGGAAAGAGCAGGAAAAGCAATCAGCATGAAAGGCATAGGCGATAGGATAAGGCCCTAATCACTATCGATCCAGAAACTTCAGCTCTTTCTTGGTTAGTGCGACTGATGGCATGCTTACACACATTTCCTCTGTACGAGCAATGTTCACCGCCTCAATTATCTCCCTGACACACTGACAGTGTGTCAGGGAGATAATTGAGGCGGTGTGTCAGGGAGATAATTGAGGCGGTGTGTCAGGGAGATAATTGAGGCGGTGAACATTGCTCGTACAGAGGAAATGTGTGTAAGCATGCCATCAGTCGCACTAACCAAGAAAGAGCTGAAGTTTCTGGATCGATAGTGATTAGGGCCTTATCCTATCGCCTATGCCTTTCATGCTGATTGCTTTTCCTGCTCTTTCCTGCTGAAGCTTCAAATGTGTATAAATGCGTGGCATATCAGAATAATAAACAGTTGGACGTCAGCGCTCTTTTCACTATGTCTGTCGTCGTCCCTTCTTGTGGTTCGCGATGTATTACACGCTATTACTAATCTGAGAGTGCTTGCCAGATTTTCTGCACGCCAATTTTAATCATGTAGTTATTCAATTCTTATGGTCCAGGTCTGCGTTAACTAACAAACCTATCAAACAGCAGGTGTAAAAATTAATATGGTGACAACTAAACTAATTCCCAACGGCCTCAGATGAGAACAGCAGTGTATGATAGGTGTAGCGTTGCAGTGGAAGTGGTAAGGGACCACTTCTACTTAGGACAGGTAGCGACCGCAGATCCGGAACAGGAGGGAAATAGCTATAAGAATAAGATTTCGGTGGAGTGAATTTAACAAGTATATCTCCCCAATGCTTCCTTATGCGTCGGTGGCCGTTGGTTACTTTCATATACGCATCTCATAACGAAGCTCCTCCTTTTCCCTACATCTTTTTGTTCATTAAAGCAACGGGGGCTTCGAATTTGTCAGCCGTGATGCCATAGGCAGCTTGAGGCGGTTATTACACATCCCCCACGTTTCCCATCAGATCACATTCTACCTAACAGTCGCGGTCCCACAGTGCGTTCCACGTCCGCCGCTATAGAGGAAGGTGGTGGGGCGAAAACTCCATATCGATCGATACCAGGCAGCAGAAATACCCAAGAAAGAAGAAAATTGATAACGAATCGCCGCGGCTCAGTCGGTGGAACACCAGGCGCGGAATTCAGAGGTCAAAAGCTCGGATCCCATTGGCGGCATATGGTTATTTTAAGTCGAGAACCTTACTTGACTGTTCGCGATTTCGAGTCAGATTTCGCGTCAGAGAAAACATGTTCGCAGGCCTTGTGTCGTTCAGTAAAGAGTTAGGAGTAAAAAGATAATTATTGCATCTCGTTGCGCGCCGAATTCGGTGAATGTGGAGCAACGTCGAAATAGCCTTGGACCTTCACATAGTGTATGGGCGTGCAAATCGGTAACAGCTTGGAATAGTGCAGAAGTCGTCGAAACTGGGAAAAAAAAAACTCAAATTAGACGGATAAAGGGTTCGAATGATTAAAAGTGATTAAGTAACATTACATTAATCAATTAACAATAATTAAGACAACATATCCTAAAAAACATGTCATAAAATGCTACACTTATATATGGTGACGTCACGCAAACGTCGTTGCCATGGTGACCGCCGCCGCTGACGACATTGCGCATCCTAGAAACAGCGAGCGTGAAGCCATGGGAGAGGGCGGCGGCGCGATGACATCATGGGGAGAGGGCGGTGTGAAAAAAAAAAAAAAAACGAGAAAGTTCAGATGCGTCGCCTCTGTTTCAGGCGCTTCTGGCTTCTTCAATCTACAAAATGACATTATTACTTAAAGGGCTGCATTACCAATTTTTAGTGCGAATGCACTATTTCACGAGGTCTAACAGGGCCAACGGGATGTGCGCCACAGATACAGCGCCTTTCCTTTCCTGTAAGCCAATTACATTAATAGGGCATATAAAAATGATAAATAATGATGATGGTAATTATTAACAAATATTAATAAAACAGTAATCCATGTTAATTAGTCGGAGGAAAGAATGAAATAAAACTGAAAATAACCACAAAATAAATGAAATAACATCTTGCTGTGCGCCATGGTTGCTTGCATAGGCGCACCGCGCAATTGCTATGGTACGTCAGACCAGGCCAAGATGGCGAGTGAGCCAGGTCTTTCTACTGTCTCGGCCGAAGGAACGCTCCGTGTCTGGCAGGCTGAGTTGGAACCGGAGAGAAGACGCCGTAAACGTGAACGCGTTGCCTAATGTCCTAGAGCGTAACCAAATCGAAACTTAGAGCAAAAGAACGAAGCAAATACCAAGAAACAACTAAACCGAATTAAAGCGTGCTTTCGCACGTCTAACTCGCTTTAACCTTATTGAAATCCTGAATTTTTTGGTCAGCTCGTTCTTTGGTTCAGACGCTTTATTTTGCTCCGGAACACGTGATACACGCTCTCGGGTTCACGTATGGGAGGTAAATAATCCTTTTTGTTTGTTTTTTTCCTTATTCATACTGAGCTATTTCGGTTTAGGTTTCTCAGCACCGGGAGGTGGCGTGACATCAGAAACTGGGAAGAGCAGCAAACTTGGTCCCGTGGGTCCCAAGAAGTCGTCACTCACTGCCTGTTCCTGTTATGTCGTCCGCTCAAGTACACACGGTGTACGTGCCAAGCGGCCAAGTGCATGGGTTTACGCAATTATATATGCTGAGAGAGCGAGCCAGGGCGATACCGTGTTATCAAACGAGTGGTTCGCTCGGGCCGACCTTAGTCCTTGTATTTAGCTTGGTCCGCCAAGAATCGATGACGCCGATTCTTGGTGGAAGTCTGTGTCGATCGGTGGCTGGCCGATCCACTTTTCACATTTCAGCGGCGCGATGACACTGACACAACGGAAGAACCGGAAATGGACATGGAAAAGTCCTAACGGAGAGACTAAAAATGAAATCGACTTCATAATGTGTTCAACCCCCGCCATTATGCAAGATGTCGAGGTAATCGGGAAAGTGCGATGCAGTGACCACAGGATGGTGAGGTCCCGAATTAGCCTAAATCTGAAGAAGGAACGCAACAGATTAGTAAGAAAGAAACCCATCAACGAATTAGCGGTTAGGGGGAGGGCAGAAGAGTTCAGGATCTCGCTACAGAATAGGTATTCAGCTCTAAATGAGGATGGCGACATTACCGTAGAGACAAGGAACAATAATTTCAGAGATATCATTACTGAGTGCGCGGTAGAAGTAGGCGGTAGGATAGTTAGAGAGGATACCGGTAAGCTGTCTAAGGAGACAAAAGATTTGATTAAGAAACGCCAGAGTATGAAAGCTTCCAATCCAACAGACCAGATCGAATTGGCCGAGATATCAAAGCTAATAAATAAGCGCAAGGTCGCCGATATAAGGAAGTATAACATGGAGAAAATTGAGCATGCTGTAAAGAACGGGGGAAGCCTTAAAGCGGTAAAGAAGAAATTGGGCATAGGCAAAAACCAGATGTATGCGATAAGGGACAAGGCGGGCAACGTCATCACTAATATGGAAAAGATAGTCAAAGTAGCCGAGGAGTTCTATACAGATCTCCACAGTAGCCAAAGTAGTCAGGACCGTAATGAGATTGGCGGTAGGGAAAAACAGTCAGACGTTCCACCAGTGACGAAGGACGAGGTCAAGAAAGCACTAGAAACTATGAAAAGGGGGAAATCAGCTGGAGAGGATCAGATAACTACAAATTTGCTGAAGGAAGGGGGGAATATCGTGCTAGAAAAGCTGGCCACCCTGTATACGCAGTGCCTGGTGTCATCGACGGTACCGGAACCATGGAAGAATGCAAACATTATCCTCATTCACAAGGACCTTAAAAATTACAGGCCAATCAGCTTACTGTCTGTTACGTATAAGGTATTTACTAAGGTAATCACTAATAGAACCAGGACAACCTTAGACTGCAATCAAGCAAAAGATCGAGCAGGGTTTCGGAAATGGTACTCTACTATCGATCATATCCATACCATCAATCAGATGATAGAAAAATGCTCGGAATATAACCAGCCCTTATACATAGCATTCATTGATTACGAAAAAGCATTTGACTCAGTTGAAACCTCGGCGGTGATGCAGGCATTGCGAAATCAGGGGGTAGGCGAGCCGTACGTGAAAGTGCTGGAAGATATATATAGTGGCTGCACAGCAACCATAGTTCTGCATAAAGCAAGTAACAAAATTCCCATAAAGAAAGGTGTTAGGCAAGGAGACACAATCTCCCCTGTACTATTCACAGCTTGTTTAGAAGAAGTATTCAGAGACTTCGAATGGGAGCAGTTAGGGATAAGGGTAGATGGAGAATACCTCAGTAATCTGCGATTTGCCGATGACATTGCCTTGCTAAGCAATTCGGGGGATGAACTGCAAATAATGATTGATGACCTAGACAGGAAAAGTAGAAAGGTAGGCTTGAAAATCAATATGCAGAAGACTAAGGTAATGTTCAACAGCCTCGGGAAGGAACAGCAGTTTACATTAGGTAGCGAAATACTGGAAATAGTAGGCGAATATGTCTACTTAGGACAGGTAGTAACCGCAGATCCGGACCATGAAAAGGAAATAACAAGAAGAATAAGATTGGGATGGAGCGCATTTGGCAAGTACTCGCAGATTATGACTAGCAGCTTACCGGTATCGCTCAAGAGGAAAGTATACAACAGTTGCATCTTGCCTGTACTCACCTATGGGGCTGAAACGTGGAGGCTAACCAAGAGAGTTCTACTTAAGTTGAGGACAACCCAGAGGGCTATGGAACGAAAAATGGTAGGGGGAACATTAAGAGATAGAAAGCGTGCAGAGTGGGTCAGAGAAATAACTCAAGTTACCGACATTCTAGTAGAAATTAAGAAGAAGAAATGGCCATGGGCAGGACATGTAGTGCGAAGAGAGGATAACCGATGGTCGCTGAGGGTAACAAACTGGATTCCAAGGGAAGGAAAGCGTAGCAGGGGGCGGCAGAAAGTTAGGTGGGCGGATGAGATTAAGAAGTTCGCAGGGGTCAAGTGGATGCAGCTAGCACAGAACCGGGTTAAGTGGAGAAATATGGGAGAGGCCTTCGCCCTGCAGTGGGTATAATCAGGCGGATGATGATGATGATGATGACACTGTCTGCACCGACCACAATCCGCCACCCACCGACTTCGCCCTAAGCCACGTCGCGACGATGGTTTGTGGCTGTCAGTTTCGTTACCTGCTGTTCGCTATTTTCTGCTGATTTTTTTATCAAACCGTGCACGTATTCGCTAAATGAATGCTCCAGGATAATACCGCATGATTAAGCAATTAGCAGGCCTAAGTGTGATACACTCGGAATGCACCGGCGATATGGATGGAGTCGCACCAACTTGCTTGCGCACCTCAGTGCTGCTTATGTTTACAGCTATGTGCTGTATACTGTATTGTTTTATACTGTGTTGTGTTTTATGACACATTAGTATCTAAGGCTATTACGTGCCAACCGCGAGGTAGAAATTTTGCAGCTATTTGTACGCAGCTAGCATCGCATCGATGAATGCGAAGGCCAGCTGGGGCTGGGGCCAACAGCGCTTTATAGCCGCGCTTTTGCTACAGCTTATGTAGTACAGGCGTTTATCACCCAGTGAGCCTGCTTTTTTCCGATTTCACAAGTTTATCGATTTTAAACTGCTTTATGCAGACGTTATGAGCCTATTTTTAGTAATATATTTGAAGCAATACCGATGGACTGCTGCCGGGCGCCAGTAGCATTTGTCGGCAGACCAGGTCAAGCCGCCTAAGAGTGGCGCTTTCCGCTCATTTTACGCGCATCCTAGTGTGTAAAGAACCGACTATTTCAGATCACTGCTGTTAAAAACGTATAAACTCGACGATAATCTCTATTCGCTAAAACTTACGAGCAATCTCGGCACAATCGCCGACGGTGCGCAGACGAACCCCGCGGACCCTATACTCGTCGCGGAGGGGGCTGGCGTCAGCTACAAATTCAATCAATGTTTGCACTGAGTGTCGAAAAGCTAACATATGAAATGTGTTTTTTTTTTATTTGTAATTGAAGTACAGTAAGTATATAACCTAGTCAGGTCGTAGTATTGTCGGCTAGTAGGTTTCGCTCGGGAGCCAACGCCGGGGCAAGCGACGGTGCCTGTCGATGAGCCCACCGAGTCACAGACCGCCGATGCCGTGCGTCGCAGGCCTGTTCATTCGACGTCACACCAACTGTGCTGTGACGTCACTAGTATTCACTGATATCGTTCCTAACTTCATACGCCACCGATTAGCGCGCTAGCGATCGGTCCAGATCATGAGAAAGAGCATTTAGCGACTCTTTGGAGATGAGATAAATGTATTTTTAATGTTTGTTGTGTCCAATACTTCGCGTCATTGACCTTAAGTGAAGAGGAAGCCCATAAGAAGCTTTTCAGAGCCTCAGAATTTGGTGTCTCAGCCCCTTTAACATTGATCATCATGACAAAAGAAAATTCCCTATGCTTACTTATTTGCCATGGGCACATTCGATTTTCTGTCCTGGACTGCTTGCTTACTCAAGTCGCGCTTTCGTTTTTTTTTTTTTTCTCGGGCACCCCAGAAGCTCTGCCCATGAGTACGTTCTTAGTAAAGTAGCGCGCGCTGGCGTCCATATTGTGTTAGACTCCGCACGTGGTCATTCTGAGTGCATTTCGTGTTTCTGCAAACGATGCCATCATGCGTTAAACCATAACACCAGCTCTGAAGGTGCTGTTTAAGCAGTTTTAAAATGCTTGACCCTTAGACCTTCGCTTTCTTGTCTTGAAGTCTTGAAGTTCTCTACACAGAACGCGTTCGGAACCCTGAGCACGGAGCACTGATTGCTTGCTCGTAATGTCTAGATATTCTCCTTTATTTGTTTCGCGACTTTTTCAGCATGCAAGACTGAAAGCGTCGCAAGTGAACTGCTGTGCGATAGAGCAGCTAACGCTCGCTGTAATGTGTCTGTAAACGCTTTCTTCTGCTTTCGAGTTCTGCGAGTTGGGCTACTTAGGAGAACTTCGCAAGCAGTAACCGCTAGCAAACCCCGCCAACCTGAATTCTGTCAAACGCTTCGCATTCCGGCATGTCGCGCTGCGTTCGCGAAACAAATTGATCGATCCGCGCTTCTGTTATCTGCCTTTCGTATTATTAAATGCATGACACAAGACAAACTCGCGCGCTGCGTCCCGGGCAAATAGCTGCGTCGTGGTGACCGATGGTTTGCGTCGTGTACTATGTTTGGACGACGGCAGGTGCCGGCAAGCAAGCTTTGCCTGCAAGCAGCTCCTCGCAATCGGATCATGTGGCCACGACGTTTGTTTCTTGCTTCCTGTCAGAGCAGGAGCTTGGATCTGTCAACAAGTAGTACGGGAGTGGAAAATTGAATGTGCGCAGTGGCTGTTGGCTGCTTTCGTATGTATCACGCATACAAACAGCCCCCCCCCCCCCCCCCCCCCCCACCCATTTTCCCTCCATTGCTTTCCTAGGGAGAAAGAAAGCGTGAAGGAGCAGTGGATATGGAACAAACATGAGGTACTGAGATTGTAGTTGAGACCAGCAAAATAAGGGGAATGGGCAGGGCATACAATGCGGACGTCCTATATAATCGGTGGTCACTAAGGGTAACTCAGTGGGTTCCAAGAGAAAACAAACGCCGCAGGCGGCTGCCGAAAGTTATCTGGACGAATGAGATCAGAACGTTTGCAGGAATCAAATGGATGCATTTAGCACAGTGTCGAATTCATTGAAGGACACTCCCCCATTTAGTAGGTATGTAGTCAGCCTGATGATGAATCACGTTACTGAAGTGGTGAAATCTGTCTCCGACACCTTCTGAGAAGCCTCATCAGCAAGCCGCTTCACAATGCAGTTAACGTTTGCAGCGCTTTCACAATTCAACAGTGCCCTCTATACAATTATAAATGTTCCTTCCTTCTGTGGCACCGCGATGACGTTTTTAGGCGCGGATTTTCAGCACGGAAGAGCGGCCGGTGACGTTTGAAAAACTCTTTGAAAGGAAGAACACTTTGGGAGGTCGGCTGCACGGTTACCAAAGGGGTGACAACAGCTGTGATATAAAAAAAGACGTTGCTCAGCTTGACGGAGTTGTTCCACAGGTTACAACGGCTTACGGGCTCAGGAGGCTTGTCAATCTTCAACGTCAGGGTCGTCGATCGGTAAGACTGAAGATTGAAGGGTCAAGGTGCCGTTGTACGCAAGAACACACGACGGTGGGAGTGCCGGCGAGAGCAGACGAGCCTCAGTAGCGCTCGGGGTAGACTTTGTTAGCCACGTGTTTGTTTGGTTCGCCTATGCCGATGCCGATGCCCTTTTTGCATTGCTGCTCGAAGACAGTACACGTTAATAAAGGCCGGTGTGGATACGAGTTTTTCGTGTCCATGTTAAATTAAGACAGTTCACCAGTTGCTCGGATACCAAGGCTCCCACGCGCAAAATCAAATAGCTACCAAAGTATGTGACTGCCGAATTACGGCACACAAAGACGTATCGCGAAGCGAGATTTCGAGCCAAACGAAAATACGATGCGTGGGAACTGAATACAAAGCTGCCGGCGTCCTAAACCGTAGTCGGCCAGCAGTTCATAAAAAAAGGTACATGAACGATAGATTTGGTCACGCACTTGAGGTGCACATGCGAATCTATTTTAAGGGGTATATGCCTGAAGTCATGGATCAAGCTGAGATGCGTTTTCATACGGAACGAAGAACATCCGAATTTTCAATACTTCCGCGCTGTGCGTTAGTAACTGACAGAAGGCAATTGTATGAGTTAAACTGAGGTTGTCGGAAGCTGCGGACGGTGTTAGCCTTGCAATATTTTTCTTTTCTTTTTTTTTTGCTGTGTCTGCCTATAACGATTTCAGACTCCCTAGAATCGAAGAGACCTCCCCTGTCAGAATGCAGTGTTGCCCCCTGCTGAAGCGAGAGTCAGCGTATCGCTTTTTCCTATATGTTTGTTATTTTGTTCATTCTTTTCCGGTTAGCTGCTTCTTACGATGATGCACAACAAAAAAAGAGCGCATCCAAATGAACAAAATTCTTAGAGCAGGGCAGAATCTGCAGTGGAGAAATGCGAAAGCCATGAGCGTTGCTGCTGCAAAGACTACATCGCGCACCCCTTGTCGAACACAACCAACATTCCGTCCAACGCATCAAACTGCACCGGCGTTCTGTATTTTGGTTTATAGGAAAGGAAAGGCGCAGTATCTGTCACTCACGGAATCTAGCTGACACATCTCTCGGACAACACAGCAATGCTTATGCTTACGCATTTCCATAGTGCAAGTTCTACAGTGCTCTCGGATTGTTTTTAATAATTGATACTCACTACGCACTTGTGATCCCTATCAATAATTACCTAACGATCCTTTTAACATACCATTTTTTTCCTGCGACATCCTCACATCCTTCGCTATTGATCACAACTAAAGGTTTGATCCTAATTCCTTTCAGAATGACACAAAGGCTGCGGACAAGTTCTGTACACAAGGCCCCGCCGACATAGCCGAGAAACGCTTGCTATAGTCTGCGCATAATTGGCATTCCTTCTCGTCTGTCGTTATCTTACCCCAACAAGTTTCCAACATAACTTGTTTGCTATCAACTAACCGTGCACTGCACGCAATGAAGTGGTATATAATATTGTCAAGGGACAACGACGAGGACAAAGTGCTGTGCTCGAGTGCAGAAAGTGTGGAACGCGAGGACGACGAAGTGCGGGTGGTTCGTGCTGGGCGCCGCTGGCCTGCAGTTGTTCGTCTACTACCCCTCTGCAAATATCTATAAATGCATCCACTCTTAGAGTGCGTACATCCACGTTACATTATTACCTTTAAAATAGAGTCTGGTACAAAATGTATAGCCGAAATACAAAGAAAACTGAGAGACGATAGAGGTTGCTGATGGTTTTGAAAGCGTAAAAAGAGCTGACACGAAAGAGGTACTTGCAAATAGCACAAATGTCACTCATAATTGTTTACTAAGAGAACAAAAAACGCTACGTGACATCCGCTTTCCGCTTTGTGAGGCCCTGCGGGTGGCCCGGCGTACGGGGAAAAGCCGCGCCCATGTCTAATCCTCTCGATCGCCACTCCGGCAACCATCGTTCTTGTGGGTAGCGATAATCGCATTAGGCCTGCACATAGCCTTTAGCCATCCTACCTTCAACAACAATCGCGGGCGAGGCACGAATTTCACTGAGCGGAAATGGGCCGTCACGTGACCCCTGCTCCGTGTTGTGCACGGGCGAGGGGCGAGGGGCGAGGGTGAACGTGAGTTCATTTTCATGCTGCGTCTCTCGCGTCCGCTCTTGTCCCGCTTCAACAAATATGACTTAGTACGTTACCCTCGGCCAGCTTTCTGTTTCAATTCGGTTCTAGTAGAGCGAGGTGTGTAAAGCATACGAAATGCAGGAAAGCGACGCTGTGAACACGTGATTGGAGGCAACAACAGCAGCGTATTCTACAATAGAGGAAACAGCATAATCCCATTGTGATCAAAAATTAATGTTCTCTTACTGTTCCTAGTGATACGTATTTTTCTTGGAACGTTTTTAAACTGATAGCACTAGTACACTATGCTTATAGCACGTAGTTATATACTTCAACTATAATTCATCACACAAAACAAACTTTTTCGCATTGAGCGGTCCAGCTTGTCGTGCGACTCTTAGTAGAAAGCTTGCCACATCTGACAATATCGTAACAACATTAGTAGCTCTTTACGGCCTATAATCGTCGGAATGCATTAGAGAACGTTTGGCATGCCTTCAGACAAAAATATGAGCATTTTGTGCGGTTAGCTTAAAACGGCATTTCATATTTTGGCACTCGATGAAACTTTTGCCGTTTGTTACTTCAGCGAAAAGGCGAGCCGATCACCAACATTTATTTCACTTTGGCTAACACCGCCTCTACTTTGCGGTTACAATCACCACCAGGAACTGATTTCGGGTACACTTGACAACTCACTCATTTATAGCTGTGAGTTCCTGCATTCTTTAGCAGCATGATCTATAGAAGCCCTCAGGATAATGATAGTGTTCTCGAATATAACTTCCCCCATCTTCCCTCTTCCTCAGTCCACAGTTGTCGCGCCCATTGTTTATATCAGAACATGGGTTCCGATTAATTCCAGTGCGGCAGGCGTTGCCGCCCTGTTAACAAAGCACCGCCAACTGCTTCTGAAAATAGTACCTCCGATATTGCTTCATAGAGCGAATGATGCTTGAGCGCAACCGTTCAGAACGACCTGGTTCGACCTCCACATAACTTTCCTGGTCTCATTGAAACATCGTATGCCTTCTTTGCTCTCTTAGATAAGTTGTACTCGGCATGCCTCTGCGTGCCCTTACAGCTGGCACCACGTGGGTTGTGTTCTGCTTGTAGGGATTCTTCACGACTTCCGTGTTGAGATTGAAACCGCGCTTTCCTCCATGGAGTCTAAACGCAATGCCCCACCCAGGTGAGACCAGTCACAAAGATAAAAAGAAGAAAGAACAGAAGTGTTGAGAATACCACACTAAGATGTTTTTTGTTTTTTTTTTTTTCTTATCCCTACCCAGTAAGAAGTTCAATTTAACACATCGAATTGGCGAAATTGTCACTGGTGGGGAGGAAGAAAGAGTATAACTGGATTGTTGTATATTCAAAGGCGGATTTTGTAATGGGGGCTATTTAAATAAACGATTCAGTTACACACTTTCTATTTCTCTTTTTTTTTTCAACTTCCAGATCCAGGAAAATCGGAAAAATTCAACTTTACTTTCATTTCTACATCAATTCGGTTTTTGCACCGTCACCTGCTAGCCGTTCTGTTTTGCTTATGGCGATTTCTACTGGTCGATTGGAGCTGGGTGCCCGAATCCGAATAGAGCCACTATAGAGGGAATAACCCTTGGTCGACCAGCGGAACGTGCAGAGTGAGCGGCAGAAGTAATGCTGAGCCAGTTCCCCAAGTTCAAACCGCATCCCTGCGGCGAAATTGTTCAGCTGATAAATATGCAGGAGTGCGGCCCTCTGCAAGTTGCTTTCGCATAATTTTAACGCTGTAGAAGCTTTTCAATAAACGCACTTCGATATATCAGCGCAAAAAAAAACGGCGATGTCCAGCGTCCTCTGCCGATATCTGTAAAACCGGTAAAATCAATTCCGGAAGTGATGACATCACCGGCTAGAACTTTCGGCGAGATCCGATTTTGGTCGACAAATCGAGCTGGAGCGCCCACCCTTGCCCCGAGTTGCTCCTGACGACCAACGCAATACGCGCAACCTACCCCGGTCAACCAGTGAAATTCGCAATTGTCCTCCCGGGGCAAGAAAACGTGCTACAGAGCATTCAGTGAAAATCGCCATTAATTGGTAGAGCAACTGCTCCTGACTGGCGGTGGCCCCTCGTTCGATGGTCAGGCCACGGCGAACCTTTAAGCAAAGTTTTCAATAAGTCTCCACAGCTTTCCTTCCTAGCACTTTGGCTTTGCTTGGTGGAGCGGCAATTTCTAATCGCTTACCAATTCAAATATGCCTAGCATAACACACCTAGCTGTACCATGTGGCTCTGATTTTGGAGTCCTTTTTGCACTCAAATTCTACAGCGGCAATTTTTCAAACCTGTGTCATTTCAATTGCTTTGTTAAAGACGTCGAGTCGTTATGCTTGAAGGAATAAAGTGTGAAAATGCTTTGAATTCTATCCGCCATTTCAAGCTTCGAACAATAGATTACAGTTTGAACGCTGAAATTAATTCCTCTCACTTAATGCTCCATGATGTGTTTATTATATAGTGTTCTACTATTTATTCCTGATAACTGTAAGTAAAATATACTCCTCATTCGCGCGCAATCATCCCTCACCGGCATGCATTTTTGCTGCTCGCATAATCATTAATACATAACTAATGTCTCCCTTACCCCATACATACACATTAACATGAAGCCTTAAGCTACCGTATTATGTCGAAGATTACACGACATAGATATAAACCTCATAGTTTGGCGCATTCCTATATTATACCGTTGTCACGAAATCGGCGCCCATTTTCATCAAGCCGGTACGGCGCGAGGCCCGCACGGCGTCGCGTGGAAGGCATGGAGAGAAAAGCCCCCCTTCCCCGCGCGGGAGAGCGCGTAGCTTTGTACGCGTTGCCGTCACCCTCTTTCCCATTGCCCGGGAGGACGGTGGTTCATCGGACTGGAATCAGCCAGAAATTTCCAGCATGTTCTATGGGACCTGGCCAATGGCGACGCGCGGCTCGACGGGAGGAAGAGAGAGCGCTATAACCAGCGAAGCTAAGTGTGAGTGCGCGCTAGCTTTGACGCGTGCTAACAAACAGACGCGGCGCGCCCTATTTAAAGAGACCGCGCCGTTTGATGAGTCAGCCAGTCGGTCAGTTCGTCAGTGTTTTGCGACGTGCTCGCCTGTGCTTCGGCTGGACTCCCGGGGATCACCCGCTGCTGGCAAGCCCACGGACTTTCAAGGGAGCGGCGCTCGTCTCGTATGGCGGCCACATCGTGACTCTTGAGGCGTCGGACTGCAATAGTGCCCGGTGAACAATTTGGTGTTTGTTTATGTAACTCTCTCGTGTTCCATCTGTTGTAAAGCCTGTGTTATTGAATCATTCTGTAGTTGCATGCTTAGCGTTTGTGTTCTGTGAACCTCCCGTCTGTTGTATTTCAAGTGATCTTGTGTGTTCCTTTGTATCGTCTCTTGCTGTGCATAAATTGTGTTTTGTTTGTTACTTCTGACTCCGATCCTTACTCTGGTTTGAACCGGCGACCGCTGGGCACCAAACGACCACCCCCTTCTGTCACTACAAGGTAGTTGAATTCCGGCTGAGCTTGCCACGCAAGTCGAGGGCATCTCCTTTGCGACCGGAACAGCTACCCCCACTCACTCTAAGGCTGTCTGGGAGTGTGCGCACCGTTAAGGGCGCATCGTTAATGATAACCCCTCATAATTATTAACGGGTGACAGCCGTATTCATATTCATTCACTTACATTCAAAATCATATTGGTGAGTGCAATTGCGGGTGTTTCTGGGTGTGAGTGAGTGGATGCGAGCGTCATTGGTCATGAGTGCGAGTGAGTGGTCGCGAGTGAGTGAGTGAACATGAGTGTGAGTTCGAGTGAATAGTTGTGAATGGACGTGAGTGGTTATGAGTGGTTGTCAGTGAACGCGAGTGGATGTCAGGAGGTGTAAGCGAATGAGAGTAGTTGTGTGTGAGTGGGTGAGAGTGCACGCGTTATTCTATAACCAAACTGAGCTGAGATAAGGCATCAATGAGTGCGTCATGTGTAGTTTAGTTTGCGACGCTTAACCTTTCAAAGAGATTGAGACTATGAAAGATGGCGTAGTGAAAGGTTCTGGATAAGCTCGACCACCTCGGGTCCTTGAACGTGCACCGACATCAGAGTACACATGCACCTTGCGATCCGCGTCTATCGAAAGGGGGCCACGCGGCCGGGATAGAAAAGGCGGATGCCTGCAACTGACAAATGTTAGGGTGACCGAGCATAATTTAATAGATCGGTAACTGTATCTATCTGTTCGGGTATGAATGTATAGGATATAGACGTAGCATCTATCCCTATCATGCGAGATACGCTATTATTATTTTGTGTGTACGTGGCATCATATATAGATCGGTGCACTCACATACAAGGGCACTCATATCAACTCCCTGACGCTTGTAAGTGTGAGTGTCTTTTGGTTGGTGTGATAGAGTGCACGTGAGTGTGAGTGAGTGGATGTGAGCGTCAGTGAACGTGACTGTGGGTGAAGTGATTTAAACTGGGGACCACGCAGAGAGCTATGGAAAGAAAAATGGTAGATGTAACGTTAAGTGGGTCAGGGAACAAACGCAAGTTAATGATATTCTGTTAGACATCAAGAAGAATGAATTGGCATGTGCAGGTCATGTTATGCAAAGGCAAGATAACCGATGATCCCTAAGGGTGACAGACTGCAATCCAAGGTCATCATCATCAGCCTGACTATACCCACTGCAGGACGAAGGCCTCTCCCATATTTCTCCAATTAACCCGGTTCTGTGCTAGCTGGATCCACTTGACCCCTGAGAACTTCTTAACCTCAACCGCCCACCTAACTTTCTGCCGCCCCCTGCTACGCTTTCCTTCTCTTGGAATCCAGTTTGTTACCCTAAGCGACCATCGGTTATCCTCTCTTCGCACTACATGTCCTGCCCATGCCCATTTCTTCTTCTTAATTTCCACTAGAATGTCAGTAACTTGAGTTATTTCTCTGACCCACTCTGCACACTTCCTATCTATTAATGTTACCCCACCATTTTTCGTTCCATAGCCCTCTGAGTGGTACTCAACTTTAGTAGAGCCCTCCTGGTTAGCCTCCGCATTTCAGCCCCATAGGTGAGTACAAGTAAGATGCAACTGTTGTATACTTTCCTCTTGAGCGATACCGGTAAGCTACTAGTCCATAATCTGCGAGTGCTTGCCAAATGCGCTGCATCCCAATCTTATTCTTCTTGTTATTTCCTTTTCATGGTCCGGATCTGCTGTTACTACCTGTCCTAAGTAGACATATTCACCTACTACTTCCAGTGCTTCGCTACCTAACGTTAACTGCTGTTCCTTCCCGAGGCTGTTGAACATTACCTTAGTCTTATGCATATTGATTTTTAAGCCTGCCTTTCTACTTTTCCTGTCTAGGTCATCAATCATTATGTACAGTTGATCCCCCGAGTTACTTAGCAAAGCAATGTCATCAGCAAATCGCAGATTACTGAGGTATTCTCCATCTACCCTTATCCCTAACTGCTCCCATTCCAAGTCTCTGAATACTTCCTCTAAGCAAGCTGTGAATAGTACTGGGGAGATCGTGTCTCCTTGCCTAGCACCTTTCTTTATGGGAATTTTGTTACTTTCTTTATGCAGAACTATGATTGCTGTGCAGCCACTATATATATCTTCCAGCACTTTCACGTACGGCTCGTCTATACCCTGATTTCACAATGCCAGCATCACCGCCGAAGTTTCAACTGAGTCAAAGGATTTTTCGTAATCAATGAATGCTATGTATAAGGGCTGGTTATATTTTGAGCATTTTTCTATCACCTGGTTGATGGTATGGATATGATCGATAGTAGGGTATCGTTTCCGAAAACCTGCTTGATCATTTGCTTGATTGCAATCTAAGGTTGTCCTGATTCTATTAGCGATTACCTTAGTAAATACCTTATACGTAACAGACAGTAAGCTGATTGGTCTGTAGTTTTTAAGATTCTTAGATTCTCGTTTCTTATGAATGAGGATAATGTCTGCATTCTTCCATGGATCCGGTACCGTCGATGACACCAGGCACTGCGTTACAGGGTGGCCAGTTTTTCTAGCACGATATCCCCCCCTTCCTTTAACAAATCTGTAAATATCTGATCCTCTCCAGCTGATTTCCCCCTTTTCATAGTTTCTAATGCTTTCTTGACCTGGTCCTTCGTCAATGGTGGAACGTCTGACTGTTGTTCCCTACCGCCAATCTCATTACGGTCCTGATTACTTTGGCTGCTGTAGAGATCTGTATAGAACTCCTCGGCTACTTTGACTGTCTTGCCCATATTTGTGAAGACGTTGCCCGCCTTGTCCTTTATCGCAGAGACACCTGGGAGACCCTGCTGCGCAGCTCGGACCCTGAGCTCCAGCTCCTACTCGTCCAACTGGCTGAAGAGGCTGCTGGGACCCAAGACCTCCCGGCCTGCCTCTGAGGCGGCGGCACCCGCCCCTTGACCTGCGTGTCGGGGGGTGGGTAGATAACCTTATCTGTTGGACATTAAAGTTTAGTCCATCCATCCATACATCTGGTGTTGGCCTTTGCCCAATTTGTTCTTTACCGCTTTAAGGCTTCCCCCGTTCTTTACAGCGTGCTCAATTTTCTCCATGTTATACTTCCTTATATGGGCCACATTTCATCTATTGATTAGCTTTGATATCTGGGCCAATTCTATCTGGTCTGTTGGATTGGAAGCTTTCATACTCTGGCGTTTCTTAATCAAATCTTTAATCTCCTTAGACAGCTTACCGGTATCCTCTCTAACTATCCTACCGCATACTTCTACAGCGCACTCAGTAATGATATCTCTGAAATTATTGTTCATTGCTTCTAGGGTAAAGTCGCCATCCTCGGTTAGAGCTGAATATCTATTCTGTAGCGAGATCCTGAACTCTTCTGCCCTCCCCCTCACCGCTAAGTCGTTGATGGGTTTCCTTCTTACTAATCTGTTGCGTTCCATCTTCAGATTTAGGCTAATTCGGGACCTCACCATCCTGTGGTCACTGCATTGCACTTTCCCGATTACCTCTACATCCTGCATAATGGCGGGGGTTGAACACAGTATGAAGTCAATAAGTCAATTTCATTTTTAGTCTCCCCGTTAGGACTTTTCTATGTCGATTTCCGGTTCTTCCGTTTGCTGAAGAAGGTATTCATGATTCTTCATTAAGTTATTGCGCTCTGCAAACTTAACTAGTAACTCCCCCCTGCTACTCCTAGAACTAATGCCATAGTCCCCTACTGCCTGGTCTCCTGCCTGCTTTTTCCCTACTTTGGCACTGAAGTCACCCATTAATATCGTATATGCGTCTTTACTTTTCGCATTGCCGATTCTACATCTTCGTAGAAGCTTTGAACTGCCTGGTCATCACAACTACATGTGGGTGCATAGGCGTGTACAATCTTCAGTTTTTAGCGCTTATTAGGCCTAATTACGATGTCTGCCACCCTCCCATTTATGCTATAGAATTCATCTATATTGGAAACCTACTCCTAGTTCTCGCCTCTCCGGTAAACCTCGATAATACAGTACATGCCCATCCTTCAGTACAGTATATGCCTCATTCGGCCTCCTAACCTCACTAAACCCTATGACACCCCATTTCTTACCATTTAGTTCCTGTAACAGCACTGGTAAACTAGCTTCACTAGCTAGGGTTCTAGCGTTAAATGTTGCCAGGGTCAGTTTCCAATGGCGGCCTGTTCAGCGGAGCCAGAAATTCTTAGCACCCCCTGCTGTGTCACAGGTCTGACCGCCGCCGTGGTCAGTTGTTCCGCAGCCGCCGGTGGCTGAGGGCCGAAGTTTTATGGAAGTAATCATGAGAGGTTGCGGCCAATTACTGCACCAGGGTGGCCAACTCCTGTTCTGGTGAGAGAGTGCGTTTCCGGAGGATTTCACCGGCATCAGGTCGCACCCCAAACCTGTTTATGCAATTCCATCGACGAGCGGAGCTTTTTTTTTTCTTTTATCCGGTGGAGAATTGCGTGGCACCGGCATTTCAACCCCGGTCCTCTTGCATGCGAGACGGATGTTCTACCCCTACGCCACACTTGCAATCCAAGGTAAGACAAGCAATGATAAAATGGGTACAGGTGGCACAGGACCGGATTAACTATAGGGGTACGGGAGAGGCCTTCGCCCTGCAGCGTGTATAGTTAGGCTGTTGAGGGTGATGACGATAACGATTATGAGTGCGACTGAGTATTTGTGAGTGGACATGAGTGTGAATGCGAGTGAGTGAACGCAAATGTGAGCCGTTGTGAGTGCGAGCGGATGTGAGTATGAACAGTTGTGAGTGGTAATCAGTGGATATATAAGTGCGAGTGGACGCGAGTGGGCGTTAGTGTGAACAGTTATTAGCGTCTCTATGTGAGTGAGTCCCGCCCCCACCTGCCCCTCCCCCCCCCCCCCCCCATGTTGCCGACCTCTGGTAACCCATGGTTCCGACCTATGATAAGCCCTTAACAAGCCGTATGAACGTGTCTGCGCGTCTCACTTAAGATCCAAGAGTCCCATGTTCGATTTCCATCGCACCCAAAACCAATTTTACAGTGTAGCTGTACTTCTGGCGTTTACGACCAAATTTTCTTACGTCACGAGAGAAATTCTGTGCGTCTTTTGACAGGTAACCTGTTGTGGCAACACGAATGTCTGTAGTAGCATCATAATTTTCGGTAGTTACAAAAGAATTCAAAGTACTACAGAACTTCACAGACTACAAAAAATTATTACAGAAAAAAATCTCCAGTACTACAGAACTAGAATATTTTGTCCTACGTCTTTGACACGGTTCTGTAGTTTTCTTTTTGTTTTGTTTGTTTTGACTGGGATACTGTTCGCTTCTTCGTCTTCCGCGTCTGTAGCACTACCCGGGGCCACCGAGCGATCGTCCCGATCGTGAGCACAGAGGCTCGCCGCTATGGTGCCTCGTGACTAGGCGTGGGGTTTCACAATTGCTTCTCCTGCGCTTATTTGCGCGCTCTCATCATAGATGAGGTGAGTGCTGGTTCGAGTGCGTCATCACATGGCGCAGGAATCAGTCTGATGTGTACCCATGCTTAATAAAGCTTAGGCTGGGATAACCATGTTTAACCAGCATAAACCGCATTTTTTTTCTTTCCAGCGCAATTTCTTTACTTTATGCATTATATGTCCCAGTTACGTCTCAGTCATGTTGCTATCTTTTGATCACAATTTTTCTGTTGGACCACTTCCCATGACGTCAAACCTTCCCTAACATCCTCTACACCTCAATTACGTCGACACCGCTAGATTCTTGGCTGAACGGAATGTTGTCGCATTAGGGTGATCAGTTCAACGCCGGAAAGAACATCAATCCTAGAGGATGGAGAAATTTATAAGGAAACAGCCACGTTGATTCACTTTGCGTCGGCACTTGAACTTCTCCTCGAGGGGAAGGATGAAAAGAGCCCGTTGATGCTATCAAAGATACGCATGGCCGTCATGGTTCATCATGGTCCACCTGAACTTTGCCTCGAGGGGAAGGGTGAAAAGAGCCCGTTGGTGCTATCAAAGATACGAATGGCCGTTATGGTTCATCATGGTCCACCAGAACGGCGCCGGGAGGGAAGGAATTTAGGGAGGAGTCAAAGAAGGGGGAGAGAAAAAGGCGCGGTAGCGGAAAGCTCCGGTTAAATTTCGGCACTTGAGGTTCTTTAACATGCACTGTCAACGCGAAGTGCGCGGGAATCTATGAAGCGACTCCTGTATCTACAAGTTTCTGTGTAGGAGGGGGAATAATAAATGGTTTTGAAGAAAGGAAAGTCGCACTATGGCTCTCAAACCTTGACAGAGCCCCTGAATCGCGCCGTGAACGAAGCGATGGCAACGAACAACCGAGACAGACGCGCAGGTACCTTGAGTGAGGGAAATGATGGAAATTAAGGGATGACAGAGATAGGCGCAGGTACATACCATGCACTGAGCCTGCGTTGGATATTCCCAGGCCACTGCTGCCCAACACCAGTTTTGCAATTCATCGTGCGCCTCCACACTGCACATGCTCCGAGTCACTGAGGGTGACGACATGTGAGCATAAGCGTTTTCTCTGGAGCCACGAAACTGGTCAGGGGGTGAAATTTATTGGAGGCGGGTATTTTTGGGTTTGGTGCGTACTTATGGGCGCCCTTTTCGACAAAAGACAATCGCCGTTGCTACCGCTAGGGCGACAACACAACGCGTGAGCAGTACACCACGCATTGCGTGTCATGATGAATGAAACAACTTTATTGCCAGGATATGGTCGGTTGGGGCAGGTGGGCTTGGTGTGGCCCCTAGACGGGAGCGACTTCCTGAGCCCACGTGGTGAGTGCCAGTTGTGTCATTTTATCTGTTCGGCGTAGGAGTGTGCTCCACCCCTCCTCGGAGGTGGTTGGCTGCAAAGTTTGAGGAGGCGGATGTCCCGCGCATCCCCATAGGACATGTGCTTGTGTGGCAATTTCAGCCTGCGGGCAATTTGGGCATGTAGGCTGATATTGCCCATTAGTGATCAATGACAATCTCGAATGACTGAGAATAGACTGGGTCTGGAGTCGGCGCAGCGTCGTAGCCTGCGTTCGCGTGAGGTCTGTGTGAGCGGGCGGAAAACACGTCTCATCTCCCTCTAAAGATGTGATTTCACCAAAGGTATGAGGGGCATCAGTGCGAGTGGCCGGAGCGCAGGGGGTGATCAACCGGCTCGTTAGTCCTCGGGCTAGACTATCGACCCCCTCGTTTCCAGAGTTGTACTCATGGGCAGGAACCAAGACAAGGTTTATTGGATGGGTAGGCGAGAAGCCGCGCAGTACACGGGCAGCCGGACGGCACACGAAACCGGATGAGTAATTTATGATCGCTGTTTTAGAATGACTGAGAATGGTTCGTGTACAGGGGTCGGCGATGGCCAGTGCTATAGCTGTCTCTTCTGCTGCAGTAGAGGATGTAGTACGTATGGTAGCAGCAGCAATGAGGGTGGAAAGTGATGTGGCCGAAGCGGCCACATAGGTAGTGGCGTCCTGTCGTGCCGCATATACGTAAACTACACGGTCGGAAGTGGAGTACAAATCGTCCAGTGCTTGAGCTTTAAGTTGGCGGCGTCTTTCATGGCGGCCAGAAAGCATGTTTTTGGGAATTTGCTTGATGATCAAACATCTGTGAATTTCAGCAGGGAGACGAGAGACAGGGTCCGGCTCACCTATAGGGTTGATATTTATACGACCAAGGATGAGGCGGCCCCTGCTCGGTACGAGAGAGGCGGTGTATTTGGGCTCTTTTGTGGGCCTCGATGAGTTAAGAAAGAGTATTGTAGATTCCTTGTTGAAGGAGGCGTTGTGTAGTAGCATAGTGAGGAAGACCCACAACAGTCTTATAGGCGGAGCGTATGATGCTGTTAACCGCCTCCTCATCCTGTTTGCTAAGATGATAGTACGGATATGAGTCGACTATTATACTTATTAGGAAAGCTTGGGTTAGACGGCAGAGATCAGCCTCCTGCATTCCTCTATGGCGAATGGCTATGCGGCGAAGTAGGCCAGCAATCTGTTGGGTGGTAGTGCGAAGTCGCTGTATGGCTTCTGAGTTTTGCGTGTTATTTTGAATGAACACGCCGGGGACACGGATAGTGCGGACGAAAGGGATTAAGTGTGTGTCAAATTGTAAGATAATGGGCTCCTGTGTTTACGAGTGAAGGGGTCGGGAACGTTTACTCCGGATCACTAGGAGTTCTGATTTGATTGGTGAACAGAGTAGCCCATTTGTTTGGACAGAAGTGTAAACTGTGTTGATTGCTTCTTGGAGTGAAGCTTGAATTTCCCCATCCGAGCCATTGTTTGTCCATAAGGTAATATCGTCGGCATATATGGAGTGTTTTACATATGGTATGTCGCTTAGCAAAGGGGGGGTCCGCGCATGGTGATGTTGAAAATAAGGAGAGAGAGTGCTGCCCTTTGCGGCGTGCGTCTGGTGCCGAAGGTAATGCGCTTGCTGCAAAGTCCCCAATGTGGAGATCTGCAGTACGGTGGTGGAGAAAATCCGCTATGTAGTTGTACGTACGCATGTCCACGTTCATTTTTGTGAAGTTGGCCGGTATAGCGGCGTGGGACACGTTGTCGAAAGCTTTGCTGACGTCGAGCCCAAAGAAGGTGTGGGTTGCTCGAATGACGCTTGGCTCTAGGATGTCGTGTTGGAGTTGCCACATGACATCTTGAATGGAAAGGCCCGCTCGAAAGCCTAACATAGTAGGGGGAAACGTTCTGCTTTGTCAGCGTGTGTGTGGAGTCTTTCAGCACATGTTCCATAAATTTTCCTAGGCATGACGTGAGGGATATGTGTCTGAGATTTCTTAGATCAAGCCTCTTCCCGGGTATCGGAATGAAAATGATTTTAGCGTGTTTCCAGGTAGGTATCAGGTAGGCGGCCTTCCACCCAGACGTGGTTGAAGAGATCCGTAAGTGCCTCAACCGAGGGGTCGTCAAGGTTCCGAAGCATTTTATTGGTGATCCCATCATCCCATGCAGCTGCAGTGGTCTTAACATGATTGAGTGTATCTTGGTCCTCCGAGGTTGTAATAATTGCATCCATGTTAAGGTTAAGTGTTCCTGTGCATTCTGTCGGGGTGGGGATTTCAGCGGAGGTGTTTATAATTTATCCTACTGTAAGGTATTGAGGAGTTCGTCATCCGTTCCCGAGAATTCGTGTATGACTCGAGTGAGATTTTTGCTAGACATCGACTTTGTCTGGGTTGGGTCTAATAAGTACTTAAGAAGGAACCAAGAGTTCTTGTTACCTAATTGCCCATTGAGGCGATCGCAGGTTTGATACCATTGCTCTCTGCTCAATTGGTCAGAGTAGTTTTCAATTTCTCGCTCTAGACGAACTAAACTGAAGCGTAGAGCACGATTGTGTTTCTTGCGAAGCCATCGAGCCTGGAGGCCGCGCTGTGCTTCCCACATGTGGCGAAGTTAGGCGTGTGGTGTGGGGCCCAGCTCATCTTGAGTAAGTGCAGAGGTGGCGTACGTCGTGAAGGAGCGAGCTAATCCATGAGTCGAGGGCCTTAATAAATGAGGATGCATGGCTTTTTCGAACGTACCGAAAAGCGTCCCAGTTAGTATTTGATTGTGCGGCAGAGAGTTTTACCAAGCGTGGCCGTGAAGGTCGTGCTTAGAATATAATAGTCGCTGCCCAGATTCATATGTTGGTTTTCCCAGCGGGCGTCTTGAATGTTTCGAGTAAAAGTGAGATCGGGACAGCTGCCTCGTTCAACACTGTTGCCGATACGGATTGGCTAATCGGAATCTATGAGAAATGTGAGACCGCGTGTTT
Organism: Amblyomma maculatum; assembly: GCF_055883805.1. Lineage (NCBI taxonomy): Eukaryota > Metazoa > Arthropoda > Arachnida > Ixodida > Ixodidae > Amblyomma > Amblyomma maculatum. Next base: position 26,315,701 of record NC_139344.1, read on the forward strand.
GGGCCATCTCCCAAACCCTGGCGCCTTTACGACCACACGCCTTACTGGGGTAACCCCATTCAGCGTGAGGCGCGTTTAAGTCGCCATGGACCGGCCGACCGGACCTACACCAAGAAGGTCGAGTGACCCTTATGGTCGCAGAACCACTTTATAGTCGTCTTCAGGTAGGCGTAGGATGGGTCGGTGTTTCTGCTGTGGGGGAGGTCGGGCACGAGGTCGTGCCGCCGGGCCAGCAGGTGGAGTGTTGGCCGACTGGTCAGTCGATGTCGATGTCAAGGGGAGGCGGTATACTAACGCTGCATCGTCAATGCCGTCCAGGTGCCGTCGGTCAGCTCCGCAGCGGTAATGTTTGTTCGCAGCTAGATGAGCTCGGATGTGGAGGTGATTTAGTAGCGACCGGGGCTCCCTTGCAGACGCGCGGAGGCCTGCTTTCACTGCCGCGGAAGCGCGAGGTTCGCCAGACGCAGACGCTTTTCCAGGAAACTGGAGCCCCCGCTCGGGGCAATGGGCCGCGATTTGCGGCGAGGGGCACCGGAGTTGACAAATGCGTCTGTTCCCGATGCTTGCTCCGAGTGCGACGCCGCCGTAATTCCGCCGCTGCAGCTCAGGTCATTCCATGCTCGTATACTGAGCCTTTACGGCTCGTGACTGGCGCCGTCTGGCCATAGCAGCGTCGCTCTCTAGCACATGCGCAGAACGAAGGATGGGGGGAGGAAAAAGGGAAGCAGCTACGGCTGAGTCCAAGGTATGCTACATTATTCCCCTATCACGCCCTATCAGTGTAAGGTGCCACATTACTGGGGACACCTAAGCTCATCATTTAAGGGTATGAGGCGAGAGCGTAAGCTACCAGCCCACATATAAAGTCACGCTTCAACCAAGCCGCATACGGACGTGCCAGCGTGTCGTAGGAGTAACGAGTATGCAAACGGTTCTGGCAGGCTGATTCCGATATCATCCTCCCATACGAAAGGAGCGACGCGAGTTGGCAGCTCCTGCCCGTGGAATAGGAGTAAAAGGAATTCAAATGTCATAGCAGGCTGATTTTTTACCCGAGGTCTCGTTTTGGCTGTCGTAGTATTGCTTCCGCAATAAAACAAATGTATTGCCAAAGAGGTTTAGAGCTTTGCTTTTAAAAAGAAAAAGCTTGGAAAAGATGCAAAAATAAACCTGACGATGACACTCTCAGAAAAGAGTTTCGAGCCCTACGAAACCAGGTTACAGCGAAACAGATTAGCGAAAAAAAAAAAGACGATTATTGGGGCGTATCAGACCTAAATGTAGACAGAATACTCCAAAAAGAATTTAGTGACTCTTATGACTCATTGGAACTTTCTGAACATTTCAACAGGTATTTTTTAACTGCACCTGCATTGCTGAGGCAGCAAATTCACTCTGATGATCTGAATAATTTTAGAGTGGAAAGTAGTATATCCTCGGCGTATTTACCAGAAATAACAGCATTAGATTTGGTTGATATTATACGCTCAATCCCCATCAACAAACCAGCTGGATACGATGGAATAAGGCAACGTGATGTGATCTTCAATAGCAACAAACTTGCTAAAGTGCTGTTACGCATTGTAAATGGTGCATTGACTACAGTCGCAATTACCGAAGAACTTAAAACTTCAATTGCTAGACCTGTGCATAAACACGGAAAAATCAACGAAATGAGCAATTATAGGGCTGTAGCCATATTTTCTATATTAACGCACGTAATCGAAAAATATTTACATGGTGTTATGATGACTTTTTGTGACAAACATCCAGTATTATCTGACACACAGTATGGATTTAGAAGGCATAGAAGTACTGCTACATTGTTGGAAAATTTGAATGATTTCGTTTGTTCAGCTCTCGACAACAATGAAATAACGCTAACGTTGTTCCTAGACAAGAAGGTAAGGTTTACAGGAATTGAATTGAACAGCTAAAATTAATGGGATTCAGAGGAAAGTTTCCTGAATTCTTTGAGGACTACTTAACAAGACGGTTCCAAGTAGTAAAAATAAGAAATACATTGAGTAACAAAGCATCAATAGAATATGGAGTTCCACAGGGCTCAATAATTGGGCCGCTTCTGTTCAACATTTCTACAAATAATCTAAACACCTCAGATCTCTCATCACAGCTATTTCAGTACACTGATTATACAGCACTGGCATTCTCCCACTAATTTTATGCCTGTGCGTTATCAGTAATGCAAACAGATGTAAGTAGAATAATAAACTGGATGTCTAAAGATCACATATATATTAATCGTGATAAAAAAAATGCATGTGCATTCGAAATCCTCATGAGCTTCATGGTGAATTAAGGCTCCATGGATTGCGCTGCGATGATTGCTGTTGAGCTCCACTTCCTCACACTGACTGTGTCGAATATTTGGGACTGCGAATAGATTAGTCCTTTACCTGGGATGAACATATTGTATATATTTGCAAAAGGGTAAAACAAGTTGCGACACGTTTCTACGCAAGATTTCCAAAAGTAGCGCATATGGCTTGCAGCTCACTAATAGGCAACCGGAAGATAATATGAAAGAACTCAGAATATTGAATTTAGGGCAGTTATATGAATATGGGATTTTAACTACAAATTATTCTGACATAAGTTTCAAAGATCCCGTCAGCAAAAGAAGAACGCTAAGACCAAAAGAAAGGTTTGTGATGCCATGAGTGTATACCAACTACGCAAAAAGAACTCGTAAATATTATGTGCCACATCTGTTTAGCAGTTTACCTGAAGACCTTCTCGATATTACCAGCAGAAAAGGTAAGATACATAGTGTTCTGATGATGAATTGTGTTCTTGCTTGCATTCGGCTACTTCCCCTTTCTTCTCGGCACATTCTATGATGCGAAAAGTACTGTAATTTGTGATGTCATATTTAAGTATCTGTTACGTTTTCCCTCCGCTCGGTGACAATTATTGTGACTTCAGTTAAGAAGTAAATAAAAAGTGCAGTTCATGAGTTGATTGCTTTGAAAGTTCATTGCTTTTCTTTTGTCCTTTTTTTACTCACCAGAAATGTGTGTGAAAATTTGTACTATGTTCGTGTTGTATCTTCTTTGTGTACCTATACTTAAGTTCTAGCTCATTAGCACAAATGTGTTAGTGATTTTGGCGATGACCATATCAGTTTTTCTTTTTTTCTATCATGTTTTTTACGTAATAAAATTTATCAAATTTATATTATATGTTGATATTCCGTTGTCCGGTGCACGGTATGCACTGCTTCTGCCGGCCCACCCAGTAGCACCAAGGTGGTTAGGTGCGGCAGAAAAAGATTGCAGAGAATAAAGCTTATTATTATTATTATTATTATTATTATTATTATTATTATTATTATTATTATTTTTTTCTTTTTTTTTTTTTTCCCAAGATGGCGCCCAGTAAGGACGCATGTGCGCTGTGCTCCCGCCCGTTTTTTGGCAAGCAGCAGTTTTTACGATGTGCCGACTGTGCGAAACGTGTTCACACGAAGTGCGTCACCTGGGCGGATGACGAGCTGCAACTTCTGAAGTCCGGCTCTCGGCCATTCTTGTGTAATTTGTGTGCGTCGTCGTCGCCTGACGGTGTTAGGCTTAGCGACGGTGGTGCTAGAGTCCCTGGTGACCCGCTCCTGCCCAGCCACCCGACCGGTTTTCCCCCTTCAGCCGCGACCGGCGAACATGGCGGTGAGTTTGCCTCGCTACGGGCTCTCCTCCTCGACGCGCTTGAGGGAATCTCTTTTCTGAGCGATGAGGTTGCCCAGCTACGGGAAGAGAACGAGCGCCTTCGTGTAGAGAACTCGCGGGCTTTCGTACAACAAGCCGAGGTTATCGCCTCTCTACGTTCCGATGTTCACGGCCTACGCCAGGAGCTTGTGCGGTGCGCTGCTTCGCAGTGTGAGCGTCCTCTCGTCGAGCGTCCTCTCGTTGTCTCCGTGGGCAATCCTACCCGTGAGGAGCAGCCATCTGTGGACTACTCCGCCGCTCTTCATCGAGGGATGACTCCTGGAGATATTACCTGTTCATCTTCTGCCTCTGCTCCTCGCCGTGCGGTTGACTTACCCAGTGCGATGAAGAAGCACCGAAGTCGAGCCATTACTGGCGCATCGAGCACATCTGTCCTGAACGTTGCCATTTACCAAAAGAAGCGTCCGAAGACTATTTTCGTCTCTAAACTCAGTCCCGATACTACATCGGTAGACCTTACCAACCATCTAAAATCAGTGAATATTACTCCCATTTCCTGCCGGCAGCTGAAAACAAGGTACGACTCCTACTCGTCCTTCCATATTGAAATTGATGAAGAATCCTACAGTAAGCTTGTTGAGCCTTCGATGTGGCCGATGGGCTGCATATACAAGGACTTTCGTGGGAAGCTTTACGACGATATGCTTCATCCCTCTGAACTGACGCAAAATTGCAGTGGCCCCTAATTTGGATATCTATTATCAAAACGCCCGAGGTCTTCGGACTAAGGGATCAGAATTTTTTTTCTAGCGTCTTGTCCTCTTGTTATACCGCTGTTGTGGTTACCGAAACCTGGCTGTCAAGTGATATTCCTTCCAATGATTTCTTTCCAAATAATTACTCTGTTTTTCGTAGCGACCGCCCTGAAACAGGTCCCAAATCAAGAGGAGGTGGAGTGCTCATTGCTATTGACAGTTTTGTGAAGTGTGTTCGACGTTCCGATCTGGAAATTGTTGAAGAATGTGTGTGGCTCGAGCTCACTTTAAATCGATATGAAAAACTTTTACTTGCAGCTTTCTACATTCCTCCGAATCTACCTCCTTCAGCCTATGATGATGTTCTGCTCTCAATCGAACATGTTATAACCCGTCATAGCAAACACAAACTTCTTATTTTAGGTGATTTTAATACTCCTGGTATCAACTGGAACTCACTTATTTCTTCTCACAACAATCATTACATATTAAGTAAGTGTAACGCTCTACTTGATTTTATAGCCTTTAACTCTTTGCAGCAACACAATTTCATTGCAAACTGTTGCGGTAATATTCTTGACATCTGTCTATCGAATTTTGAAAGTGTTCGAGTCTCGAGTTCAGACATACCGCTGACTCGCTGTGACAAATTTCACCCTCCGCTTCTAGTTACTACTGCTCTCTCTGCCTCACCTTCTACTAATTCAGATCGGGTGTGGAATTCGCCCCGTTTCGCGTATGCACGTGGTGATTATGTCGGTCTTTTCAATTTCTTCTCTTCCGTCGACTGGTCCCTTTTAAATGACATTAATGATTCAGATGGACAAGTCAGTCGCTTTACAGAAATAGTTCTTGATGGTATGCGTCGGTACATCCCTTTGCATACTTCTACGCGTAGGAAGTTCCCTTCCTGGTTTTCAAGGGAACTAATAACGGCGTTAAAGCTCAAGGAACGGGCCCATCGTAAGGCGAAACGCCCTGGGTTTCACAATTGGGCAGATGAGTTTCGCCGTGTGCGTTCTCTTTGCAAACGCTTATACAAGCGGGACTACGACTCCTATCTTGAGTCTTTAGAGAGGAATGCCTCAAATCGTCCTAGTCAGTTCTGGCGTTACGTTCGCAAGCGTTCCATTAAATCAGATTTAAGTATCAGCTTAGTTGACTCTCAGGGTTCGGAAATTCGGGATGTTGCCGACAGTTTTGCACAACATTTTTCCTCCGTTTACAAACATCCACATTGTGATTCCGTTTGCCTCCCATCTGGTGCACTATTTAATTCCATTCTCTTTGACGAGGAGTTGATAAGTGAGAGTCTTAAGCGTCTGAGACCTTCTTTGTCTCCTGGACCTGATGGCATTCCAGCTGCCATAATAAAAGCCTTCAGTTATATCTTCGTACCAGTACTGACTGCCATATTTAATAACTGTTTAAAAAATGCTGCCTTTCCTCGCGTGTGGAAAATGGCACGCGTGTTTCCTGTCTTCAAGTCTGGAAACAAATCTGATGTTTCCAATTATCGTCCGATTTCTCTTCTATGTGCAACCTCTAAGCTTTTCGAATTAGCTTTGCACAGCGTACTTTCCTTCCATCTCAAACATATCATAGTACCGAATCAACATGGCTTCATGTCGGGTCGCTCTACTTCTACCAACCTAGTCACGTTTATGACGTATGCCTCAGCAGCAGTCCTTCAGAGGGGTCAGGTTGACACTGTGTACTGTGATATGAGCAAAGCTTTCGACGTTGTTACTCACTCACTACTTCTTGAAAAACTTCTACTCTCTGGCGTTGAAGTCTCTCTCGTAGCCCTCCTACGCAACTATCTCCTTGATCGCTTCTGCTTTGTCAGTGTCAATGGACAGACTTCTTTCGTTTACCCTGCAACGAGTGGAGTTCCTCAAGGTTCAGTACTAGGCCCGCTTCTCTTCTCCGTTTTTATTAATGATGTTTCCTCGGCGATAAAGAACTCCTCGTTTCTTCTTTATGCTGATGATATAAAAATATTCAAGGTAATACATTCTTTTCAAGATTGCGTGTTGTTGCAATCGGACATATCTGCTTTTTCTGATTGGTGTGCGATGAATCGACTTACCCTCAATTCTTCCAAAACTAGGGTTGTGTCCTTTACTCGTAAAACACATAGCTTTCTCTACCATTATTCTGTGAATTCTGTGCTGTTGGATAGGGTTGATGAAATTAATGACCTTGGTGTACTTTTTGACCGCACCCTCAGCTTCTCCTCTCACACTAACCGCATTGCTCAGCGGGCTATGCGCACACTCGGATTCGTTTGCAGACTTTCGAGAGAGTTCCATACTCCACTTCCGTTCCTAAAACTGTACCTGTCCATATGCCTGCCGGTCTTGGAGTATGCGTCGGTTGTTTGGAATGGCACTTGCAAATCGAACTTGGACAAGGTTGACAGAGTACAAAAAAAATTTTTACGGATATTTCATTATCGCTTTCCTTGCGCAACTTCCCCCTCTCGCTCCACCAGGAGCACCCAACTGAATCTTCCTTCCCTTCACTGCCGTCGTATCAGACTTGATATCATATTTCTGTACAAACTCCTTCATGGCCACATTATGTGCCCTCAGCTCTTAGAGTACATCCTACTGCGCGTTCCGCGAAAGAGCATGAGGGAATTCAGACCATTTCAGGTTTCTCCTCTTCATTCCCACTCCCCTCTGGACAGGATGCAGTGGTTATTTAACTCTTTTTGTCCTCACCTTGACATCTTCCAAAACTCGCTCTGTTCATTTACATTGGATGTTCGTAGCGTTGTATTCTAAATAGTACTTTATCACTTAAAACTCCCACTTTCTAGCCTTAAATTGTATTTACTTCACTTTTTGCTTTTTCTCCTGTTCAATGCTGTCTGTATCGTGAACTACTTTTTATCCGTTTCTTACTTCTATTTCAACTTTAAACTTTATATTCGAATCTTACTGCCCCTTGTTCAATTTTACTTCTTTATTGTATTATTCTGTATTTCTAGCCTGTGTTTTAAGTACCATGCACTTGTTGCGCCTGGAAGGGTTGTTTATTTTATGTATATTTCTATATTACTATAATCAATGTCAGTTATTTTTTTTTCTTCTATCTACCGTTCTTTTTTTTTTCTTTATTTCCTGGTGTGCTAAAAAATTCTCTCACTGTGTATATAAGTGATGCTACTCATTGTTTGCTTACTTTCCGTGATACTTTTCGTCTGTCATTTCATGTATTATTTATTTCTTTTTTTGTGTTCTCTCTGTGTGTGTAAACATGTTTGTGCTTTTTCATTTTTGTTTCTTTTTTTTTTATTTGTGCTGCAGCACAAAGACCACATGGTTGTTCCTGCGCACATTAAATAAAGATTGATTGATTGATTATTATTATTATTATTATTATTATTATTATTATTATTATTATTATTATTATTATTATTATTATTATTATTATTATTATTATTATTATTATTATTATTATTATTATCATTATTATTATTATTATTATTATTATTATTATTATTATTATTATTATTATTATTATTATTATTATTATTATTATTACTACTACTACCGCACTTATATCTGGATTTTTCAAATGCATTCTCAATTCTTCAGAGTGACGTGGGAAAATAAATGGACTGGTTTGATGCAAATACGATTGATGTTACTCATAAGTCAGTTTGGTTTGCTTCTGCAGCCTACTCCCTAATGTATTTGGGCATATGATTTGATTGTAGTCTTCTTTTTTCCATTCGTTTGTCATATCTATGTACCAAACATCCTAGAATTGTTTGTTTCACCGTATCAAAGCGTATTCACCTTTGCGCGTCAGAAGCTTCTTGATTACTTTGTTGGCCTAGAGTGTCCTCAGATACGGAATTACCATTTTTGTTCACTGTTCAAGCATCACTGTGCGAATAGGTTATTAAAATGCATGTTGAAAAGTGTGGCTTACGACTTACACACTCCGCAAGATGTGAACCTGTTTAAGATGCTAAAAATGCCCACTTTACGATAACTTTGTGTTAAGACAGTGGTGCTCAAGTATTTCTGGAACGATGCATTTAAAGTCAACACCGTGTCATATTTTCCTTTGCGCCATGCACCAAATTTTCCCATTCCCCACACGCACATCAGATTTGGCAGATATACCCGAGCATATTATGTGCCGAAGATATTTAATGCTCTTCCTTCAGAAATTATTACTTGTGAATCCATGCGCGACGTTCGCAAAGGACTAAAGGAATTATACATATAATAATTATGACCTTTGTATTTTCTTTTTATGCCACTGTGCAATGTCTATTTTGATTTCTTCTTAAATTGTGTGCTGTATATTTTATTATTCTGAGACAGCATAGCATTCATTTATCTCTCTCTCTCTCTCTCTCTCTCTCTCTCTCTCTCTCTCTCTCTCTCTCTCTCTCTCTCTCTCTCTGTCCCTTGATAACTTAGTTTTGTGACTTGTTAGCGACCATCGGGTTTCTCGTGAGAAGCCACTGTGATGGCTTAGGCCAACTATTATTATGATTATTACTATATGTGTATATAAGATAAGCTACTCATTGATTTCTTTTTTTCCGTGACACTTTTCGTCTCAGTTTCATTTCATGTGTTATTTGTTTCTTCTTTTGTATTCTATCTGTGTGTGTAAAACTTGTGTGTGCATTTTCATTTTTGTTTGTGCTGCAGCACGAAGACCACGTGGTTGTTCCTGCGCACATTAAATAAAGATTGATTATTATTATTATTATTATTATTATTATTATTATTATTATTATTATTATTATTATTATTATTATTATTATTATTATTATTATTATTATTATTATTATTATATTATTATTATTATTATTATTATTATTATTATTATTATTATTATTATTATTATTATTATTATTATTATTATTATTATTATTATTATTATTATTATTATTATTATTATTATTATTATTATACACAAACACATGGACCTTATCTCTTGCAGACTGCCGCTTGAACCGCGCATCGGTAATTCTGTGCCTGTCGTTATCTCGTAGTTCATCGCATTGCGTCACTTATTTCTCCCGTATGTGCATTTAGGTTCGCTGTTCTTCCGACGACCGCACGGTCGTCGCACGCGGTTCACACGCCCTCGGCCACTCCATTGCTTGAGGCCAAATGCAGACGTTTCGCATCAAGATCGCGTGCTTGCTCAGCTTGACTTCGTTTTTCCGTTGATGCAGCGCCTCCTCGCAAACGCTCGGAAATCTATCCGGCATCGCGGTTTCCGTCGGTGCGCTCCGCCCGTCGCTGTCTCGACTAAGCTCCGTCGCCGCGTTCGTGCATCCATATTACTCAGTGCTGCTTTGGTTGCATCACACGCATCATTTCGATCGTACCGCAGTGTGTTTCATTCTCGGTTATCTTACCGAAGACAGCATGCACACAAATGTGCATGCTTAACCACATCGGTGATGATGGTAGAAGATACAACCGGCTCGCCACCTCCGAGCCCGAAAATGCTTTATCCGCAAGCACGTTCCCATATACACACGCGAACACACATGCCAGCACACGCACAGTACCACTTGCCTTCCTCAGGCAAAAGAAGCTTCCGCCGTTGCTTTCGCAATTCAACTAAGGTTAACCTGAGCTAAACCACTATTTTTTTTTATTGCGAAAGCAGTAGTACCCTAGGTTTCGAGCCTTCAGCTTAGCGCGGCCGGTAGCCACGTCTTACCTACGTGACGCTGTGACGTCACACCTCATGTGACATTAGGTTGAGAGCTGGGCCATAGAGAAACATACTTACGTAAAGAGCGGACACTCGAGCCTTTTCGCGGCCGAGCAAGTAAGGGTCTGACCACCCGCGAGGCGGCGTGGCGATGTTCGCTTCCACTACACCTCAAAGCTTATCATACATACACCGGCTTGCATCAAAGCGTGTGCTTTCCTTGCTCTTTCCATGCATATAAGCGTTGATGCTGAGCCGGTCATGTGCCGCCGGTTACGCCCACCTCACTGTGCTTTTCAATGCGTCACCTCGTTTGGCCGGTATATAATTAGTTTCCTTTTGTCTGGAGAAATGATTTCGCTCTTTTTTGAACTAAGAACGCTTTTAGTAACAAGTCGTTTGTTGCGCAACGTGAACGCATTTTGCACGTGTAACATAAAATAGGAGCCGTGACGCACTTTTAGTGCGCAGTTACTGTATGTTTTTGGGTCGTGTTTTTCTGAAGAACATGTGCATTTCTTCGATTGCGTATTTTTCTAAGAGAGCTTTGAGACAAATAATTTTTCGGTGGCTCAGAGGTATCTTAACACAAACTTTTATTCGGCACTACAAGAACTGCGTGTTGCGCATTTGTGATCGTTTTGTGCATGGTGTTTACTTCGCTTTATTTGTACAATGGATGGGCTTTTGCCGCTTCGTAAGCACCATTTTCATATGCCGAATTCCTTGTCATGGCTAAAGCATTCTCGTCGTGGTCTAAAAATCGCTGCCTGTTCGGGGCCTGCATTTTGACGGCATATACTGTTACTAGTCACTAACAGTGGATTCCCTGTTATTCCTTTGCCATACGGGCAGAGGGCAATTTTGTCCGCGATCATGAGTATAGGCATAGCATCGGCTTACTATTATGTATTCAGTGTGGTGTGTTTAAATTTCTGAACAGCCTACTGATCAAGGCTGATTTATAGAAATTCCGCGCGGGCTGTGCCTGCATTTTTTCCTCTTTACTTGTGTCTACCCGTTCACAACTCCTTCTCTGTTGTTCTTACGGGTGATGTCTTAGAGGAAACACACACAGCCGGTATGCGAAATTTCTTCATCATGACACTGTTCCGCGTGCTTCACTATACCTTCAATCTTGTTGCTCTTTGTAATATGATGTATTTTATAAAGTGTGTGATCCAATATTCTTTCTCTGTCATTCAATATTTAAACAAGAAAATAACTTTTTTTTGTATGGAACCACTGCCTCCTTGTGTGCCACTGAGAAAAGCGGCTCAATAACGGCAAAAAATTACAATAATAGCTCTGATCGCATTATTCTAACCTGCATGAACTAAGTCAGCCACGCTTATTTTCTTCGAGAACCTTGCCGGTATTTCCAGTAAATAGATTGCGATCCGCGACTTTAATACGCCCGTATGCATGGCATCGTTAAAGCACTTGCGCGCAACACTAAACGATGTAGTTAAATATTTTAACAGCTAAGTCAGAATTGAAAGCATTTCTATCGAAAGCGAAACTGAAACAGAGCAAATCACGTGCCTAAAATCTCGGAGGACGATATTAGCGGTCTTACCAGCCGCTCGGGGCGCTGGCGCTGCTCGGCCGCAGGGCCCTATGGAAGTGTCCGCTCTTTACGTAAGTATATTTCTCTATGACTGGGCTACCACCTCAAGCGGTCGGCGTAGCGCGGTCGCAGCCACGGCGCAGAGCGTGGCGTCACACCCCACGTCACACAAAAGCAAGAGATGGGCAGGAGCAGCCAACTTGGGTCTCTCGTTTCACATGGGACGGTTATGTCAGAATCAGCCTGCTAGGACCCTGGCATTCACGTTACCCCTATAGGCCATTAAGGCCTATAGGGGTTCTATAGGGTCCTATAGGCCTTTAGGAATATATTTTTATATATCACTCAATCCGTTTCTAGCGTGTGATATAATTCTATGGGATCGTGACCTGACAGTGAATCCCAGTCATAGTTCTGAATCATACTGTCAACTTCCTTGTTATGTGTTCTTGTCTGTGTCCTCTCGTTCTCAGTCCTTCGTCTTGTGTGCGCTACAGCTTCGAAATATGAACCAACAAGCCCAAATTTCGACGTTATCAAGAATTTCAATTTTGCGCGTGTCTAGTGCAGCAATTGCATCTACGGCGTCGCTAAAAACCATTAAGTTGATGCAGAAATGATCCGCTAGGTTTATAGTCACAATACCGGATAGCGGTATTAATTCATTACTTCTAAACACGATATGATCAATGCACGATCTGGTAAGTTTTTCCTTGTGATATTCTTAGCGCATAACCCCAGTCATCACTTGTTCTAGATTGTAATTCGCTAAAGTATTCAGGTAGTCGCATACTCGAACCTTCTGCAAGCACAGAGTGTCTATGTTAAGCTGCCCTGCCAGTATTAAATTACTTCTATGGCCAAGGTTTTCATGAAGTGTTTCACTCAGACAAGAGCTATCTTATCAGTCCACTAGGAGGGCGGTAAACTGAACAAATTACAAAAGTGTGTTCATCAAACGTTATGCTTACAACTACTGTTTCCAAGTGTTCTGTATGTGTTACGATTCGTTCAGCAATCCATTCGTTTTTAACGTGCAGTAGAATGCTTCCTCCCCGACCAGTTGCACAGCAGAAGTAATGTGACTGATAACCTGGTAACTGATATGCTTCACGCATGGATATCCAGATTTATTTCCGTCAAAGCTATTAGGTCTGTTTGTTCCGGCTTCTCTGTTAAATGCACAGTAAGTTGATTTGAATGCTTCCGAATACTTCTTACATTGACATGAAGCAAATCAATGCATTTCGCATACCCTTCCTTGACCGCAAACTGCTTTGTATGTACGCGCCACAGATCTGAAAACGTTTGCGTAGCCATTAGAGTTTGTCTACCTCACCTAGTGACTGAACTCGAATGACTTTGTCTTCTTTCTTTTTTCACATGGAGACCTTACCGTTTCTTGTCCATATGAATTGGAAATCGTTTTCACTCGGTTTTTGATTTTTCAGTTCAGTTCAGTCGTTCAGTCGTGTCCGACTCTTCATGACCCTGTGGACCATATCACGCCACGCTTTCCGGTCTCTCACTATCTTCCTAACATCACATAACTTCATCTTCAGCGCCTCGAGGATGCCATCTAACCATCGAGTTCGCTACCTACCCCTTCTCCGGTGACCCTCAACCTTTCCCAACATCAAATCTTTCTCCGGCGACTCCTCTCATCAGATGACCAAAGTAGCTGACCAAAGTAGCTGACCCTCCAATGGGCAGTCAGGGTTTATGGTCGACAATATCGATTGATTTGATCTTCTGGCAGTCCAAGGAACTCTCAAGAGTCTCCGCCAGCACCACAATTCAAACGCTTCAACTCTTCGGCGGTCAGCCTTCTTCACAGTTCAACTCTCACATCAATACATGGCAACTGGAAAGACCATAGCACGAGTTATACGGATCTTGGTTGGCAGTCTAATGTCTCTGCTCTTTACTAGGCGGTCAAGGCTAGCCATGGCTCTCTTTCCCAGAAGCAGGCGTCTTCTAATTTCATGGCTGCAGTCTCCTTCCGCGGTAATCTTGGAGCCCAAGAAGAGAAAATCTGTCACAGCTTCCACTCCTTGTCCCTTGATGCTCCTGGACTTGATAGGGCAAGACGCCATGATCTTTGTCTTTTTAATGTTCAGTTTAAGCCCAAACTTCGCACTCTCTTCGTGTACGCCATCAGAAGTCTCTTGAGTTCCACTTCACTTTCTGCCATTAAAGTGGCATCATCCGCATGTCTAAGGTTGTTGATACGTTTTCCAGCAACCTTCACTCCAGCTGAAGACTCGTCCAGACCGGCCTTCCTCATGATGCACTCAGCATACAGGTTAAATAGGCAGGGCGACAGTATGCAGCCTTGTCTCACTCTTTTCTCAACCGGAAACCAATCAGTAAGACCATGCCCAGTTCTGACTGTGGCCTCTTGCCCTTCACACAGGTTCCTCAGGAGACAGGTGAAGTGAATTGGAATTCCCATCTCTTGGAGAGCTTGCCACAATCTGCTGTGATCTACGCAGTCAAACGCTTTCGCATAATCAATAAAGCAGAAGTAGATGGGTTTCTAGAACTCCCTTGCTTTTTCCATGATCCAGCGAAGGTTGGCAATCTGGTATCTAGTTCCTCTGCCCACACCAAATTCCGAACATATCGAGTCAGGTTGTCACTGATGTAAATGTTTTCCGATTTCAGCTCATCTTTCTTTGGGGCCCATGAATCGCTAACTTTGCGGTCATGGAATCGGACGAAGATTACTGAAATTTTTCCTACTTTAGCGTTTAGCCTGTGAGCAGCTTCTACGCTTTCAGGATCTGGTTTGTGCAAGCCAAGCTTTTGGGATAGGGATCCTAAAACATCCAGAACATTTTCTTTTTCTTCGAAAGGGACACCGTAAATTCCGATGTTCTTGAGCCGTGAGTATTGTTCAACATCATTGACAGTTATCTTGACCTATTTCGTCTCATGGTCTCTTTTTTTTTAATTTCTTTGTGAAGTTCGGACACCTGCTGACGAAGCTCTGCGATGCTTATTTCATTTTCAGCAGTTTTCTTCCCGGCATCATCGTACTGCCCTGATAAGAATTTCAAGGTTTCTTCTATGCTGGCAACTGTTTTCGCTGGCTCCTGTACCATTTCATAGATGTAGTCCTGTGTTGAACTGTGGTCGCTCATTTTCTGTTCAATCAATTCCATCCTATTCAGCTTGTCAGCCCGCTTCTGATAAAAAATGTCAAGAAGACCACGTAAGTGGTGTGCTCTGGTCGTACCCCGCTGATATGCTTGTGCGCCGAAGGCTACACCTGGTGTTTATTTGCAAAGTCCAAATTTTAAGACGAAGGTAATGGCTTTAGATTTAGTTTTGCCCGACGCCTATATTGGGGGTTACGGCACCCTCTAAGTAAGAGGCAGACTGCATATATTATTTCTTTAAGTAACTAAACACGCTACTTAAGTAGTTAGCTAGAATAGCAGCTTCGGCATGTTGGTTATGCATCTTGAGGATAACAGCGCGGAACACAGGACGGGAGCACAAGATTAGAGGACGACACAACGAGCGACACAACGCAGCGCTCGTTGTGTCGTCCTCTAATCTTGTGCTCCCGTCCTGTGTTCCGCGTTGTTATCCTCAAGACGCTACTTAAGGTTATAGTCTAATTTTCACTTTAAGGGTTGTATTTGCAGAATTTGCGCTCACCTTCCAAATAGTATAGCCGGTAAACAGATAATTTCTTTTAAAGATTGTAGCGGGTGTTACAAGGCGCAAAAATGCCACCCTGATAAGCGGCTTTCAGTAGTAACACCATGCGTGGGACTTTGTTCGCTCCACCTAGTGATTTCGCCTCTCTGCTCGCTTCACTTGAGAGCCAGACAAGCGCGCGGCAGCTCTTTGTCAATCGGCCCCTCTGGTAAACACCGCGTTGGTACCCAATTCACGCTATAATTTCGCTAGCGATCCGGCCTCAAAGCGCGCATTCGCCGAGCGAGCTACGCCCGAGGCACCCGCTGGCGATTTGTTGCAATGTGAAGCCGCCTATCAAGATGGCTTCTGTAGGTCTTGTAACGTCCGCTACAGTTTATTGAATGATGTTTTTCTTCGCTATGCTGCTTGGAGGACTATTTCTAATTCTTCAAATGCGAGATACCCCTTAAAATAAATTTAATTTAAAAATTAGTTTTGGTTTAACTCTGGTTAACCAGTTGAATTGCGATAGCAACGGCGGAAGCTTCTTCTGCCTGCTACATTATTCCTCTATCACGCCCTATCAGTGTAAGGTGCTACGTTATTGGGGACACTAAGCTCCACCTTTCAGGATATGACGCGAGATCGTAAGCTCCAGCCCACATATACATGAGAAGGGTTCAATACTGCTGAGCCGAATGTGGAGCGAAAGCATTAGCTGCCGGAGACCGAGCGGTCTTCTTCTTCTTCTTCCTCTTCTTCTTCCTCCTCCTCCTCTTCTGCTTCTTCTTCCTCCTTCTCTTCTTCTCCTCCTTCTCCTTCTCCTCTTCTTCTTCTTCTTCGCGGCTGTTCAAGGTATTGGGATCGAGCTCCTAGCCGCAATTCAAGCGGCTCTTGGAACGGCCGACGACGAGAATCGAGCGGGTGCAGGCGAGCGGCGGATGCCTTTTTACAATCCCCGGTGCTGCTCCGCATGGCACCAGCGCTTTGAGATGAAGCCTGGACTGCTTGGGCACCTCGGCGCCGGGCATGTCCTGATAAGACAGCAAGTCCCCCTGTCGCCTCAGCGACCAAAGGCGCCGTGGAGGCGCGCCCCACTCTCCCGCTTCGCGCCGCGTCAGATACGTGACGGCCGACCATTGCTCTCGCCCATTATATATAGTGTCCTATGCTCAATGCTGTTGTTACTTGCATCTTTCAGAGTGCTGATAACTGTTTGCTCAATGGTGGGTTGAGGGAGAGAGAGTAAAGTTTACTAATATAAAGTAATAACAAGGGTGGTTCATCCAGGTCCTTGAAACAACTGGAGAATACGGCCCTCCGAGCCTGATCAATCAGCTAGCGCTGAATGGGGAGCTCTCTGTCAGCCAGCTGCGCCTTAAACAGCTCATGGCTGAGTTCCTGTTGGGAAGAGAGCATTACTGCAGCATTCGTATTACGTTAAAAATAAAGTACAGGAAATGTGATTCGATATATTCCTATTTTTATTTTTTTAGCTGTTGACCAAATCATTGGTGAAAATCGTTCCCAAATCACTCAAAGATGAATCACAAATTGTTCATGTATACAACAGAATTTAATCAGAATGTCAGAAAAAACGCACTCATCAAATTTTAATCAGAAAGGTGGTGGCTCATGTTTATAAGCAATGCATCATTAACAAGCTCAGAATCATTAGAAATACCTGATGATCGAGTGTGATGTTTAAAATCAGTGTCTTTAAACCAGAAACACATCCCAAAATTCATAAAAAGAACGCTTTTAGGAGGCTGGCAACTATGGCAACTAGTGGACACTTTCAGCTCTCGATAAAGCTACAACTTTTGAACTGCCACTGAACGGAACAGCTTTCAGCAACGTTAAGGAAAAGTGCATATACCGCAGCGTAAGCTCAGTAAGCTCAGGAGTTCAGTAAGCTTTTCATGCAATTGAACTACTTCTGGGCAATGCAACACCTTGGCTCTTTCCTTACATACAGACTTAGCCGCTTCCGGTAAATTCGGCTCACAAACATTGTTTTATACAAGGCAACGAGTGAAAATAAATTGAAGTGCCTGAAGCAGACTGTTTCCTCCCTGGAGGAACTGAGTAAACGCAATGGGCGCTAAAAGCAGAAGAATCACCAGAGGAAACCACACGACAGCGCCAAGTAATTCAATGCCAAAACAAGTTCAAAACAAGCAGATTTGTCAACGGGCGTTTTTCAATCGCCCGCTTTCCTGTCACTCTGGAGAGGTCGACCACAATGTCCGTCGCTACAGGCAACTGGGTCTCCGCGTTTTTCCTGTTCGCGTCGCCGGCAGCCGGCTTGGCCAGGTAGCGACCGCGTTCAATCCTGCAGACCGGCCGAAATACGCACCTACACGGAGCTGCTATCTCCATCTGCGCCGGCCCTCCTGCTTCTCCTTGCCTCGTTCTTTAGAAAGGAGGCAAGGCGAGCATGGCCCTGAGGAGGGCCCCAGCAGAGTGGATCGTATTATGCCTCTAAAACTTATCCTACGTAGAGTAATACGTCGCTGCGCTTGCGAACTGAATCACTGACCACAGAACAATCTGCCGGTCCGTGCAAACGCAGACGTCACTGTTTCTAAGCAAGTTGAGCCGCAACATCGGACTCCTAGAAGCATACCCTAAATGAATGCTCGGAAAAACTGTACGATAATTATTCCCAGCGAAAATCGTTTTCCTGGCTTTACGACCATGTTGACGCTTGTCTTCCAGAGAAATATGCATTCTTTGTTGAAAATTGCATTTTAACCCCCCTCTTCGTTGAATTTCATGACCTCTACGACAAAGAGGGCACCATGATCACCGTTTTGAATGAAATGGCCATATAGCAACCTGGCATCTGGAATTCATGCAAAAACATTGTCGCCGCAGCTCAACTTACTTGTAAAATCGTCTAGTGATGGTGACAACAGAGTACCGATCCCGTGGCTTTTATCGCTTATAAAACTTCTGTTTTTCACATACAGTAGCACCTTTTTTTTTCTTTGAATGTGGCCATCAATCAATACAAGTAGATTTCGATTCTCCGCGAGTTTCTCTTCATAGAGGAACGCTAAGCCTAATTTCGAACCTCACGCAAATTTGGTTAGAACTCCGAGTGATCGTGTATAAATTCCTCGAATGCAAAAAAAAAAAGAACACGAAAACATCTAATTCTCATTAACTCTGACACTGCAATCGCATAAGAACTCTGTTATGAGCTGCCAGGCCCGACCAAAAATACTATGCATACCACCTATGCACACCCTCCCCACACCCTTTCAACCGAAAGTGACTGTCGTAATAAAGTATTCGTCTGATGTCACAAAGGGAATGCACGCCATCATATTGTATGCTGCGCAGGCTTGCTATAAGGTCAGCGGTCATGATTCCGGTCAATTCGCAAGCCGCGATCAAAGGTGGTGGCAGTCCCTTGTATACAACATGAGTAGCTGATGAAGAGCAAGTTACTGCCGCAATGGCTAAAAGAATTGCGCAGGTTTTCATTAGTAAAATAAAAACAGTAGGGGCTTAATCCTATTGCACCAATTTCAGTGTGCTGAGAAGTACTGGTTTGGCTTATGGTTAGGCCTAGGTCAGAGATTAAATAAAAAGTTAAGTCAAAGACAAAGACTTGATCATGATCAGTACGCGTCAATCATAGGCTAAGCTACATTTCCCTGAGTTTTAATTACCCGCTCGAGACCACGTGGTTGCGACGCCACGACATAGCTTAGCCATTTAGAGCGACGGCACATTACGTCCGACAGTGTTCTAGTCTCATATCTCACCCTCCCATAAGTAAGGAACTGCCTGAGATTGCAGCCAATTCCACCTCGATAATGTCATGTCGTTTAACATGACGTCACACAACATGCCAACCAATTGGTAGCTCTCAAGTGCAGGAGCTGTGGAATGAAGAGGCCACCGCAAAGTCACTAGTGCGAGGCAAAATGCCAGCTGTGCGGCTAGGGCCACCTGCTGGGCGACCGAAAATATAGGGAAATATACAGAACTCCGTACGACGGGAAGAAGAAGCATCATCATCATCAGCCTGACTATACCTACTGCAGGGCGAAGGCCTCTCCCATATTTCTCCACTTAACCCGATCCTGTGCTAGCTGCATCCACTTGACCCCCGCGAACTTCTTAACCTCATCCGCCCACCTAACTTTCTGCCGCCCCCTGATGCGCTTTCCTTCCCTTGGAAACCAGTTTGTTACCCTAAGCGACCATCGGTTATCCTCTCTTCGCCCTACATGTCCTGCCCATGCCCATTTCTTCGTCTTAATTTCCACTAGAATGTCGGTAGCTTGAGTTATTTCTCTGACCCAATCTGCACGCTTCCTATCTCTTAATGTTACCTCTACCATTTTTCGTTCCATAGCCTTCTGCGTTGTCCTCAACTTAAGTAGAACCCTCTTGGTTAGCCTCCACGTTTCAGCCCCATAGGTGAGTACAGGTAAGATGCAACTGTTGTATACTTTCCTCTTGAGCGATGGGAGCGAAAAGTCATCAAGCAGAAGGCATCACACGACGACAACAGAGGGCGCCCGAAGATCAAGCAAGGAGTAGGAGACTTCCGCGTCGAGAACTCTTTGCCAAGGCTTGAATCTACAGGCTATGAGACGCCACCACAGTAAGGAGGGCATTCCCGTTCTCGCACTATGGGACTCTCCAGATCAGGGTCCAGGAGACGCTCAAGTGCGAGGGACGCAGCCAACCCATGGACCAAGCAGAACGCCAGCGGAGGCCGGAAAAACGTAAGCTTCAACAGCGGGGTCCCCCGGGCTACACCTAAGAAAGATACGAAAGACGAGAAAGTCGAATATCTTACAAAGGAAATTGAGGAGCTTGAGGGGATGATTAAAAAGCTCACGCAAAATAAAAAATCTAAACAACAGATGTAGAACCAAGGGCCTCCCTCTCCCGCAAAGCAGCTGCCGCCAGTTCAGCCAGCCCTCCCATCACAAACGGCGCCAATGACGGAAGGGGATGAGCAAAGGGTGACTAGGGCGTTTCCCCCGCCCCCGGTGAAATGGAAAATAACCGCGGCAGACCCGTTCCAAGAGCTTGAAAATAGGCTTGACGAAAAATTGAATACATTCATGAGCCCATTCATGAACGAAATTCAGAGCCAGGTACAGGCACTTTGCAGAGGAAGTGCAAAGAGTTCGAACCGAGCTATAGCCGTCAACACGAGGCAGCAGAATGTCGAGCAAACCCTAGCGCAGCTACAAAACGGCCAGGCACCTGAATGAAAACCAAAATTTGGCAATGGAACTGTCACGGCTTCCAGCGCAAGGGAGCGCTGCTGCAGCAATACATTCCACTCATAACTGAGACCCCCTCGCAATCGCCCTTCAGTAAACGTGGAAGGGAGCCAAACTAACGGGATAGCAGGCTTTCAATAGCGACAGAGGCTGGAAATCGACGGTGGCCACCTTTGTCAAGCGCAACGTAGCGATGATAGAACGCGATTTTAATTCGAGAGATATGAGAACGTATTCCTCAAGATATTAATGGGCAGAAAGAAGGACGCCAGTCTATTTATTCTTAGCATATATAGCTCCCACAAACAAAAGAGAATTAGATTTCGGGCCCTGGGGCGCAAAGCCATCAAGGTGGTCGGGAATAATCCCTTGGTGATCGTTGGTGACTTTAACGCCAGAAATCAAGAGTGCGGCTACGCTATACAGGACATCAAAGGCAGGCAGCTATGGGAGGACACGCACGAGCTAGGTTTCACCCTAAATACGGATCCCGATCATCCATCGAAGACTGGTAACAGCCTATGCGTGGACACATCCCCCGACCTGACATCTTCAAAAAACTTAGAGTTTAGACTGCACAATTTGGAGCAAATATTCGGCAGTGACCATTTCATTGTCGTTTCGGTCCTCAAAGCGGGCTTCAAGACACTCAGGGCGCGACAGCCGGCCGTGACAGAATGGGATCAATTCAGAGAAATCATGGCAACCGCGCAGTTAAAACGGATGGTAAACATTGAGGAATGGACGGAAGCGCCCAAACACCATGCTGGGGAGGCAGCAAAGGCGCTGGTAAGAGATGATGCTCCTGATATAGCGAATAGCCGACTGCTTCACATGTGAGACGCTAAACAAAGAATGGAACGCAGGCTGAGAAAGCAAAAGTGGAACAAGAATCTTAGAAGACGAATCGCGAGGCATAACAAGGAAATTGAAAGCTACACGATCAAATCATGCGAACAAAACTGGTTCAGCAGATGAGACGAAGTGGATGGCGGCATGAATCTCTCCAAGACTTAGGGCATGCTCCGGCATCTGCTGGACCCTACAAATTCAAAAAATTAGTTATGGTTTAACTCTGGTTAACCTTAGTTTAATCGCGATAGCAACGGCGGAAGCTCCTTTTGCCTGCTACATTATTTCCCTATCACGCCCTATCAGTGTATGATGCTTAATTATTGGGGACACTTAAGCTCATCCTTTAAGAGCAGGACGCGAGAGCGTAAGCTACCGGCCCGCATATAAATGAGAAGGGTTCAATGCTGCTGAGCCGAATGTGGAACAAACGAATTATTGTTGTTGTTGTTGCTGTTGTTGTCCAAATAACTTATGGCGCATACCCACAGAGGGGGATCGGCCAAGAATTGGGTAGCAAAGAAAATTTTTTTTAAGTATACTTGCATAAAAAAAAAATAAACGAATTAGCCGCCGGTGACCGAACGGTGTTCTTCTTCTTCTTCTTCTTCTTCTTCTTCTTCTTCTTCTTCTTCTTCTTCTTCTTCTTCTTCTTCTTCTTCTTCTTCTTCTTCTTCTTCTTCTTCTTCTTCTTCTTCTTTTCCTTCTTCTTTTTCTTTTCCTTCTTCTTCTTCTTCTTCTTTTCCTTCTTCTTTTTCTTTTCCTTCTTCTTCTTCTTCTTCTTCTTCTTCTTCTTCTTCTTCTTCTTCTTCTTCTTCTTCTTCTTCTTCTTCTTCTTCTTCTTCTTCTTCTTCTTCTTCTTCTTCGCGGCTCTTCAAGATCAAACGTGACCCTTCCCGGGACCACGCGACGAGCCGAAACCTGAGACAGTATTGCTGTCGCAATAAACCTCAATCGGGGATAAGATTGACAAAAATCAGACACATCTTCGAAGGAGACGACGCGGCGTTTATGAATAAGTAAAGTCGTTCGTTGCGGGCAACCAGCTTTCCCCCCTCCCGAGCTATGGTGGGGCGCCCAACGAGGCTCTTGACACTCCCATACCGGAAGCAGAGGTGAGGGCAGAAATTGTAAGACTGAAAACTAAAATCGGCTCCGGGCCCCGATGGAATCCCCAATAAAATGCTAAGGAATCTGGACGTTGAGTCCATTAGTGTTCTAACGGAATTCATTGGAAACGTTTGGGAAATGATCCAGTTGCATAATAATAATAATAATAATAATAATAATAATAATAATAATAATAATAATAATAATAATAATAATAATAATAATAATAATAATAATAATAATAATAATAATAATAATAATACCCAAACTGCGCAAACCCCCGCATTTGGAAAATGTGAGACCAATTTCCCTAGCCTTATGCGTATGGAAGTTGCTGGAGCACATAGTCTAGACGAGATTAACGTGCTTCATGGAACAAAACGACCTGTGGGCGCACTAGACGGCCGCTTTCCGACCACACTTGTGCCGCAGAACGTAATGCTCCGACTAAAACATGATGTCATATACTCGCGATCGAAAGAGGCCAAAGTGATCCCTTAGCCTAGACCGCCGAAGGGCTTCGACAATGTCTGACACGAGGCAATCCTCGAAGGGCTCAAGCGCTCGGAGTAGGAGAGCGAACGTACAACTACATAAAAGACGTCTTATCGGCCTGCATAAGATTTTCAACTTTATAATCTCCCACTGTAGAGTTAGGACGCAGAGGCATGCCACAGGCCTCAGTGCTATCGCCTTTTCTATTCAGGATGGCCATCAAAGACCTTCGAGGCAAGCTTAACCAAATCAAAGGGCTAATCTTATTTATCTATGCGGACGATATTAACCTCTGGAATAATCACGGGTGCGATGCTAGTACGGAGAAACGCCCGCAGGCAGCGACCGACATCATTGTCGATTAAGCGGCTGAAAGGGGACTTTCATGCTCGCCGAAATAATTGGAGTCGTTCGTATATAACCTAAAATAACTCCGCTGCAAGAATAGCGGTAGAGGGCATACCGGTGCCAAAAGTAGATTAGATCAGGATCCTGGGGATGGTCATCCAATCTCACGGGCATAATGGAGAGGTCCTGAAGAAAGACAGTTACGCTATGCAAACCCTCGGGCTCGTCAGGAGGGTCGCCACTAAAGGAAGGGGCCTCAAGGAGAGAAACTTACTAAAACTAATCCAGGCGTATGTAATAAACACAATCAGTTACGTCATGCCCTACCTCGACATCAAGGCCAGAGAAAAGGAGAAATTCGACCGCCTGATCCGAATATACGTTAAGGCGCTGGAACTACCCGTGGTCACCTCGAGCGAACGACTGCTCGAACTCGGGGTGCACAACACGTGGACAGAGTTGGCGGAGGCAGTGCGAGTCTCCCAGTTAGAGAGACTAAGCACGACCGAAACGGACAGGGTGATCCTTGCAAAAGTAGAACTCGGCCCTTAGAGAGGAATCCAAAAACGTGACAATTAGTAGGGAAAGCAGGAACGCCTTGGTAGTCCCCGCCCCCCCCCCCCCCCTCCCTAGAAACATGCATCCAGAATTTAACATCAAAAGAAGGGCCAAACAAAACGAAGCTCTAGAGCGACGGTTCAAAAACATGAAAGCGAAAGAACTGGTCTCTCTCGATGCGGCGAGTGGCAGAGCAGGTGTGGTGGTAGCCTCGGTAGTCGATGGCTGAGGGGCGCCGGTATCCGTGGCAGCCATCAGAGGCCGCAACATAGAGATGGCGGATGAAGTTGCCATAGCGATAGCTTGCGTAGGAATGGAAGCCAAGTTCAAAATTAGCGGCAGCAAAACTGCCGTGAAAAATTTTGGAAAGGGGAGGATATCGCTGGAGACAGCCAGAATCCTCACTCAAATAATGCTGAATATGAAAATTCTGTTAATTTGGACACCCGCACACACTGCCGCCCCTGGTAACGAGGCGGCTCACGAGCTAGCCCGAGCTCTCTGCCTCCGGGTAGCCGTCAAGCCCCCCGAACATTGGGCATACGACGAGCGTCTACAAAATTACGGGGACATAGACTGGTACCGCCGCCAGTTGTTAGTCTAAATAATAGAGAAGTTGTCGCGTGGAGGCGGCTACAAACTGATACCTTCACGAACCCGTTCTTGGCGTTTCACGCACTACCACACCCTAGGGACAATGATCAGTGCAAGCACTGTGGGGCGAGATTAACCTTCGACCATATAATTTGGGAGTGCCCACAGTCCCCAGGAATAGGACAAAATATAACAATTAGAAAAGCCTGGGATACCCTGCTGCGAAGCGCGACCCTGCGATCCAGCGACGCACCGTCTATCCGGCGGAAAATGCTGCAACAAGCCAAGGGTTATCGCTGCCAGCCTCTAATCCGCGGGCGCATAACTCCCCGTCTTGACATGCGTGCCGGGGGCGGGGAAGAGGACGCCCTTTTCCGGGGGAAATAAAAGTTGTCCAACCAACCTACCAACCAACCAACCAATCGGTATGTGCCTTATCACCTACAATCACGTGCTAGACGCATGCTCGTGATTTTCAAGCGGGAACTGTACTCTCAGCACTTCAACTCCCAAGACCATTACTCGCACGCTTGACCTTGAGCAGCCGGAGCGGAGACGCGGCCATTGTGACGTCACTCCAAGTGGCCCGCGCAGAAAGGCGCAGCTTCGGCGCTCGATCAGAGGCCCTTTATTATCACATCACCAAGCGGGGGCTTAACTCCTGCTTCGCTTGCGCTTGGTGGCTCAGTCTCATCATGAATGAGGTGCGTGCCGATCTGAGTGCGTCAACGCTTCGGCACACTTAACAAATTTACGTCTGGATAACTAGGTTTAACCGGGCCAAACCTCCACAATTTTCGAGGCTGTGGGCTTCAAGCGGGAGGTACCAAGGTCCCGATAGTTGCTAGGGCAACCACCGGGTGTATGTCGCTTGGATGTAGGTTGCTGTGACGACGGCAAATGACGTCATTCGCAATAATCACGTCACAAATTAGCTTAACAAATCAAAGCGGCAGCATACACAATTCCAATGATCGGCTTGGATGATCGTACGAGTGCAATCTCAGGACACTAAATTAAACTTGAAGATATTGTGCAAGGCTTTGTATAGCGTTTGTTCATCCTCGAAGCCACCAGCATGTGGTTTTATCAGTTTGTCATAACGAATGCGACTAGGACTATTTACAATGATCAAAGTGGCGGACAGCTGCTTGTATACATTGTTCGAAATTCTAATAGTAGCTCTTCGCGTCTTACCTTGCACGGTTTTTGCCAAATTTAAATAGAGCGCGACCGGAAGCAAAATAAACCGGCTCTTCAATGACCATCGAGTGTTCTCGTTGCTATCACTGCCACCGATTTCGTGAGTGCGCTGTGGGCTCAAGCCATTCTGTTTTAGACCATTTCATTGTGTATTTGCTTGCCTGACTGCTGTTACCATACAGTGACATCTGGTGGAGATACTGCATTATCAGCGCGTGATGCTCCCAGAAATGTAGTCTGCAGCACACCTCGTCGTTCGTTTTCCAACAGCCACGACAGCTGCCTACTTTCCCTGTCTGGCATCATAAAGATGTGTAAGAATAGAAACTTTTAGCTGGGCGTACGCAGTGACGACGCGGGTAACGAATGCGCATGCACAGATCCGTACGTAACGCGGCCTATCTTGCGGGCGCACGCACGCATCAAATCCCGGCGTACGCCCGTTGCTGCGTGCGTTGCCGAAGGCGTTGACAACATGGCGGTGCGTTGGCCACCCGCTTCGGAACAAATACAGCTCACCGCTGCTTTCTCCGACATGATAGCCCACTCTAAATGGCGGCGTTCTCGTCTATTATGCTCACTATCGCCCATACAACAAGGTACAAGATAGAAATATCTCTGATTTTCTAGATAACTTCGCGAATTTCAAACTGCTAGGCCTATCTGTAAGCTGTGTATGTGGTCGTCATAGCAACGACATCCATTCTCATTTCTTGTCGTTTTGGCTTGTGGCTTTCATTTTCTTCATTTTTTGTAGCTTTTCTGCTGGTAATAAAAAAGTTGATAGTGCGACTATACTTCTCATCAGTAATTACAGTTGAAAGTTCGTTCGTTTTTTTTTTTTTAACTAGCACGCATGTGCTTCGCTTTACTGTCACTAGATGGCGCCACGCACGCAGCTTGCGGCGCACGCTGCGGCACGGCCAACTAAAGGTGTCGTGTTTGCGACGTTTGCAGCGCACGTAACGCAGTGATACTTATGCACATTTAGTACCTACGCCCATATAAAAGTGTCTAATGGTAGGCAGGTCTGATCGCGTGAAGAACTGCGTTACGCATTCTTCGTTCTGGATGGGGCCACCTGGGTTCAGAATCACGAGAATTGCTCATTATACTTGGCAACAGTTTAAGACGGAGCTCATAAAAGCATTCGCTAGCCTTTTCCATAAAGAAAGAGGAGGACTGATGTCTTGAAACTCGCATCCAATACCGCAATGAAAGCATCACTTCATACATGGAAGAGATACGTATTTTCTAGTGCGCCAATCCTAATATGTCTGAAGAGAAGAAGGTCACCCTTCAAATGCATGCCTGGAAGGAGTAAATTTTCTCAAGTCCCAGTCCCCCTACAACGGCTGCTGAAGTCGTGGAAGAAGCTTCTACCGTCGAAAAGACCCCTGGAAACCCGGCCCCGAAAATGCAAATAAACACTCCATTTGGTATCCTATGCCTCCACACTTGCAAGCAGAGACAGCCGGCGCGATGTTATCCACGAGATCCATCCGAAAGAGTGGCATCGGCTCGTACCGTATTCCTGACAGCCTTAGGTAACGTCCTTTACAGACGTCATTCGCAACAAGGTTCAGCGTGCGCTTCGCTCTCCTCCATGACGACTGAACGGAAGCCCAAACGGCTTGCCCCGAGCTCTCCTCGATTCGACCTAGCCGGGCTAGAACTCCCCACCTAGCACCAATTGTTCAGCCTACACTCGCCATTCGAGCCCCAGAAACAGATGCCCAGAGAATTCCCGAAATCCGAGCACTGGCTTTACACTATGAGTAAACTGGCCGCATTCTGCGACCGTCTTTGCAAGCGTATGGGCCTTCGTGGCTTCTCTTTCGACGCACCTCAACCACGACCCGGAAAGCGACCCAGCGAAGTCCAAGACTACTTACGCCACACTGAGTACTCGTCCAGCCGTTCATCTAGGTCACCATCGCATTAATCTGCACGCGTTACATCGCGACGCCGCGGCTACGCAACAACTGTATGAGGAAGGTCCTCCGGCCCCGTAGGGGAAACTAAAAAAAAAGCGACCTTTGGAAGTGAGGTGGTTTCAAGGCGATTTACGAACATCCTCCGCCGTCGACGACGAATTGCGACGCCGCATCCACTACGAGAGCATCTAAGACAACACGGCACACCTTCGAGACGACTACAAGCACAATTACCGCACTGACTTATCCCAATACTGCCAAGACACGCCAAAGCCACTATATGAAGAGCCAACGAAGCCGTGAGCTGACACTAAGAATGACGTACAACTTATTAAGAATAAGACCCACCGTTCTCGAAGTGATTGATCAAGGCCACAAAGTCACTGCTCTAGTTGATACAGGAGTAGACTATTCCGTTATGAGTGAAACATTCAGCACACCATTCCAAAAAGGACCACGCAGCCAAAACGCCTGCAAAATCCGCGCTGCTCGAGGACACCTTATTGCATCATTGGCACGATGCACAGTACGAGAGCATGTCGAGGAAGATGCGTGCTCTTCGACCTTCGTAGTGCTGCTGCAATGTTCCCATGATGTTATCTCTCACATGGATTTTCCGCATGAGTGTTAGGCGACAATCAAACTTCAATCCGAACTCATCATGCTTTCGACGAACGAAGCCACCTCTTAGATGACAACTCTGAAACATCACTTTGCCCTAAGTGTTCTGAATGGACAAGTAAACGTAGCACCCCCCTCATGCGTTTTAATCCCCGTAGGTTCCAGGAATACCCGAACACTATAGGTCATGCTTTGCGAGAGCAAGGTTTGAATAGGCTAGCAAGCAATTGGCCACATTCGGAGGGTGGTCGGGTCCAACTCTGAAATGGAGATGTCAAAAGCATAGCTAATGTACCTCCAGACCACATTTTAGCCAAGGTCAATTGAACTTCGGGTGGCCTCTTCGTACTCCAGTAAATATAACGATGATTCGATACACAGTATGCTAACGGCGTCTATTGTCAGCGGCGAAAGACGCCCCCACCATACCACCCACCAAACAGCAGGATCCATGAGCCGCACAGAATTCCAGTCAAGGCCCTTCCAGCAGCTTCAAATTGGCCTGATTGACCCTTTCCCTAAGTGTAACATCTGCAAATAAGTGAAGCATTATTCAGAACGTCTGTATGGATCGCTAAGGCGAGGCAAAAGCCCTGCCAATCAAAACACGAAATGTCTTGTTGAATACATCCTTCTGCAACAGGGCACCATCGAAGTGCGAATCGCTGACAGGGGCAAACCGCTGACGGCACCGCTGACGGATATGTCACCATGCGCTACACTCAAGCAAACCACCTGAGGACCATTGCATCCGCAGACCATCAGACTAGCGGAGCGCTAAACAATACCATAGCTGACGCAACAAAACTTGGAGCGTCATCCTATCTTGCCATCTTCACCTATACAACACTGCACTGTAAGGAACCGCCCAGATGACGCATTTATGTCTCGTCTACGCAAAGAGACCACGACCACTATGCTGACGCCACAAGGAATACAAGCTGGGTGGCCGGGCATATGGAGGTTCACGCCCGTGCGCCGCCCTTTTCACTGAGCGAAGAGCTTTTGAGCCGCTCTTTCGGCCCGTACTACAAGACCGTTCGTCAACCCGGAAAGCTTCCTTGCGAAGCCATACCCGATGAAGAGATATCATCGCAACGCCGCATTTGATTGCGAAAATTAAGGTAAAACAGCGCTAGTCACACGGACAGATAAGAAGAAAAACACACATTGCGGTGTCCGCTGTCATGCACTTTCCTATCGGTGCGTGTTTCAAGCGTTGTTTTAACATAATGTCCCACCAACTTGCCCGACAATTCACTTTGCTTGATTTCGAGAAGTTGTGGTTGTTGTGCGCCTAAAACCTTACTGTTCGCAGTAATGGTAACTTTGTTTTTTTTTTTTTTTTGCATTCTTGGCAGTTATTTATTTATCCCTACCTTTATTTTCATGATGAAGCATCGGGTAAATGTTTCTTAAGAGGAAGGCAATGTCACAAAATTTTGTACCATTTATTTGCTCGTGCTCAACACAACTGCATGCGGCTTTATCACTTTCTGACACAAGATGCGACTTTACTCCGTTTGACAACCTCTCTGTAGCACTACGAGGGGTGAGTGACTTGGGCCAATCAGGATGGCGCGCACTACATGAATGCGCACCTGTTGACCACGGTATAAGGATGTTACAAGAACGTTAAATAGAAAGCAGCCGAGAGCAACGCTAATAACGTCCCTCGATGGCCGCCAAGAACACTCCTTGCGATCGTATCCGCTGATTTGTTCATTCCTTTTCGGGCGCTTGGAAACATTTTGTCGACTTGCCGGACTGCATGCCGCCACCACAACGGTACAGTATCAGAGACTTTGACGGAATGTGCTCTATTCGATTCTCCACAGGCTACGTAATAGACAAAGCACTGGACGTAAGCGCGCTATCCTTGCTCAGAGCGGAAGCTCAAAAGGGACCGAAAAGGGAACAAAATTTGGCAGGGGTTATCTCTGTTATACCAATTGTACTTTAAAAGCACGGGAAGGTGCAGTTTCAGCTGTACAAGTGCATGTGGCGCCGTCTCGGAGCCGTCATGTCAAATTGCTGAAGTTTAACAGTGACATCCGCGACCAGCTTCAGCGCAACGGTGAGCTTAGTCGCGGACGCTGGTTTTTGGTGCCCTCTGGGAGCCGCCGCGTCAAATGGTGGTTGTTTAACCCCACTTAAACCTGGTTATAATGAGCGGAAGCACCTGCCGCGGTGGCCCAAAGTTTAATATTCTTGTCTACTGAATCCGAGTACTCAGCTTGGAACCCGACCGGTTGGGATCCGCGACGATAGTGTTTTATTTTTAGTGTGAAAGTATTACAAGAGGTCATGATCAGTCATTGGTCAGTCATAGGGTCTATCTGCTGGCTGGCGAACTTGAAAGATCCGTCAGACAGACTCGCGCGTTGGAGCCGCTATAGCGGATTTAGTTTGAATTACCAGCGCGCAACCACGTGGTTGTAGCCTCACGAACCAGCTTAGACGATCAGAGCAGCGGCACAAACAAAATCGGACAAGAATCTAGGTCGCTGATGGTGAGCGTATGAGTGCTTTAGCAATTAAAGTTATCTGCCAAAGACAACTCGTATATAAAAAAGCGTAGAAAAAGTTTTTTTCTCACATTATTTGTTCTGTATGTATTTCTAACGATCGTGTTTACATCGTGAAAATGCTTCGTTCGAAGTGCATTATATGCTCAGCAGCCTCTTTAGCCAAGTACGAAGTTGCTTGGCTTATCTGTGTCGGTAATTTTCGCGATAAAGAATAACGAGACCAGCAACAATAGCATGCACTGTGAATTATGACACTTTCGCAGCTGTTCAACAAAATTCGACACCATGATGAGAGGACATCGGACAGGTGCAGTGAGAGCTGTATTGCAGAACTATTGCCAAAATTTCATTTGGGTGCCTGTTCTGGTGCTTTGCTATAACCTTGAAATCATTTTCGAATCAATTAGGTTTTTGTTTAACTCGCTTTATTTTTACTTTTATGTCCTCAGAAATATTCGCCTGTTATTTTATTGCTCCGAAAATGTTTCTAATGTCCCGTTTTCCACCTCACAAAATAATACCCAGCGTTCCAGTACGACATACCAGTGTCTACTACTCATGGGCACGTAATGAAAAATAGCGCCGTGGCGATGGCTCCCGGTGGCGCTAGGTTTCGCAGCCTAGCAATGTTCACTAACATAGGCGCATTGACATGCTGCCATGAAGACGTCGCATTCGTAAATATTCTGTATTGAAAAATCCGATATCATGCGAAACCGGTTTTACTGGACCTGTATTATCTGGTATAAATATCCTACCGGTGTGACCCCTCCTCAATAAAGCTAAAATAGGTTTATACATCACCGGTATGCCGCCCATATCAATCAATCAATCAATCAATCAATCAATGTATTTTATTTTTTCAAAAAACAAGCTGGATGGTCTCCTGGTCTAAAGGCTCCTCAAGAAGCTTCACTAAGGCCCAAGAGACCACTACGTGGCAGTAGCATACAAAAAGAAGACACAGCAGCAGGATATGACACCAACAATCGTTATATAGTTGGTTGATAAACAGTCACAAACATAATATTTACATTAGACATTAAAAAAAGCCAAAAATCAAACAATTTACTAATTACATCCTAAAACTGTAAACACGAAACAGTTCCAAACACTAAATTCACATTCGGGATGACAAAATAAAAAGAAAGTAGTGAAACAAATTCAGTAGCATCAACCTAAAAAATTAGTTGTTCGATATAAAATAAAAAAAAAAATAAAAACAGCAAAACAGGAATTTTATTGCTGAAAAAAAAAAAAAAGAAACAGCAAACAGGAATTTTATTGCTCTAAAAACAAAGACCTGAGCTCTTTTCGATTGGGGATTACAATGTGCAGAAATTTGTTCAGTATTGCTGGCAGATTATGAGCCAAAGATTGGAGCTTGTAAAATGTACGGAATCGTGGAATTTCCCATATATCCAGATTTCTGGTGGGTATATTAGTATTTCGGCGTTGTAAGCTTGCCAGTGATACCATGTAGTTTGTGCTATCAGGAGAGGAAAAATACTATGTTTTTAGCAATCGGAATTCGTAAATTCGTTCTACAGATACAATTTCATATAACCGAAAGGCATTTCTTGTACTGTAAATATATTCCATATTTCCAATGTGGCGAATTATTCGTTTTTATAACATGAAAAGCCTGTTTAAATTACCTTTTGTAGTTGTACACCAAACTAAGGTGCAATAAGATAAATAGGAAGCAAACAAAGCTTGATAGATTAAGGTTTTTGTTTTGACAGGTAGTACGCTGCGATAGCGTGATAAAACTCCAGTTATCGGATAGACTAGCCCGGTATCTAGCTTATACCGAACAGATCATATCTGGTATGCAGCTCAAACCGGATATGCGGTCCGGTATGGATCTGAACCCGGACGGACCGGTCCGATATGAAACTCATATACCAGACAGACCATGTCGATAGAACTCAAACGGACTAATCCGTCATTAATGGAACTAATATCGGATCGATGAAGCTCGACCATACTGACAATGACGATACCAGAGCATGCCCGCGCGCTCAACAAGCATAATGGTTTTATGGTGTTTAACGTCCCTAAGCGTAGTCGTAGTGGAGGGTTCCGGAAATTTCCACCACCAGGGATTCTTTAACGCGCAGTGATATCGCACAACACACGGGCGATTTGCTTTTCACCTCCATCAAAAAGCGACCGCCGTGGCTGGGATTCGTTCCCGCATTCTCACGAACAGCAGTCGAGTGCCTTAACCCATGCACGACCACGGCGGGGGCCTAATAAGCAAGAGCACATACACAATATATGTTACACCTTTTCTGTATATGTGGGGTACGCATTGTTTCACAAATATTTCGAACCTATGAAGCCTTCGAAGTGTACCCTAGCAAGAAGATATGCACATCGCTGCCCGTTGTTCTCCGCAAACACATGAGTTCATAACAAGCAACAATCGCTACAGCTCGTGCGATTTGCGATGTATATCTACGACTTACGAAGCGTTTTCAACACGAAAGTGCAAGGAAGAACGTAGCGACAGCAACAAGAAAATGGGTTCGAGCATAACTGAAACACGTCGCTGACCATCGAAATATACAAATAGCTACATATGGCGCGACGCTTCCTTGAGTGTTTAGATACTCAAAATGTTCAGTTGGAAGTACAATCATTGCCGTCACTGCTTTGCTGGCAGCATGTGAATCTAACACATCCACTTCCACGGACAAAAAATATGTGCTGCTAAATGTGCGGTTTATTCTTACAACTCAAGTCCATTGGCTTCTGTCTCTTAGAATTCCTCAAAACACACTATGACCGAGCTGCGAACATGTCCTGTCAGTTCAAGAATTGCTAAGCTCTCCTACTACGTTGAAAGCTTCTGAAGATGAATATCAATTTTTATCTCGCTGAAGGAGGACGTTTCGACCACCTATTGCTGTGTCTCAGTGACTTTATCTTTGTGAAGAACCTGTATGTGATTGGAGAAAAATCACGGAACTGAGCAAAGACGAAGAAGAAAAGAACACGTTTGGAAAAAGAAGAAAGAAGAGAATGCGGAGGGTGGCTCGAGGAGCACGACGCACAAGGAAAGGAGAACAAGCGAGCAGCGGTGCTGTTGTTCGGACGTCCACGGAGCTCGGGCTGTTCGTGTTCTGCCAGGCCTGACCTGAATATCCTGACCTGGGGCCTGCCTACTGCATCTTGTCCTGGCCCTCCTCCTGTCCTAAGTGATCGGACCTGGGAGTGCTGCAGCTTCAGCTCATCACATGCACGGGCGTTCGGCGCCGTGCTGGACCCAGGCACGTCTGGTAGGCGTGATGCATCGACCGTGGAACGGCAACCCGAAGCCTTTTGCCTCTACTGGGCCCCAGCCTTCCGCTGGGTTTACCGAGGCCCTACTTCACCGACCCTGCAAAACTCTGACCACTCGGAGTGTCTGCACCGGCTTCTCCCACCCAACGACCTGGTGACTTTTGACAATTTGTATTTAGTCTTCGTCCTATCTGGCTCGTCATACTCTCGTCCCGTCCATGTGTGTAGATAAACGTAATGGTTGCTAACTTGGTCGGTCTGGTTATGTATTTCGATTGGTGTCTCTGAAGAAGCCACAGATGAAGGTGGCAAGCAGAGGTGGGCAACCTCATGAGGTTTCGACCTCATGAGGTCAACCTCAACCTCACGGAGTGAGGTGAGGTTGAGGTGAGGTCGGCAACACCTGAAATATTTTTGAGTGAGGTCAGCAAATGAGACCTCAACCTCATGCGTGAGTTTGAGGTTGAGTGAGGTCGTAACTTAGTGAGGTCGGCTTGTGAGGTCGAAATTATTGTTTCCCACAGCGAGAAAATAGCCGGAAAAACACCTTTCATAATGCCTGTCGTGTACACTCTTTTGGCTACCAACGCGCACGTAATGAACAGTGTGCGTCTGTGCGTTTGCGTTCGACACGAAAAAAGGGGGGGGGGGGCGTAAAGCGCAGCGCGGCAAACGAGTGGGGTTGGACGACGGCTGCAGACTCGAAAGAAGGCGAAACAAGATCCCGCCACCATTCCGAGCGTGTTTGGAAAGTGAAGAAAGTCTGCGCAAACTCGAAGGGTTTCCAGAACTACGTGGGTATGTCGACTTCTCGGGAAAAAAAAAAGCTAGAATAGTAGAAAAGAGGGAAGCGCAATATCCAGCAACCAAGGAATTGCTTGAGGAGGATGGCACGAGAGAGGAGGTTTCAGAGAGGCATATGGAAAGAACAAGGATGCAGAAGAGACGAGAGATAAATGGCTTGACGAGAAGTCACCCCACGAAGACTGTATTTTAGTAAATCAATTCTGCTTTTGCTATTGTATATGGTACGAGTTAAAACGAAAGAAAGCAATAGGACGGTAGATCGTAGTTGTATCAGTGTAATCCCATCTTTTATTATTATTATTATTATTATTATTATTATTATTATTATTATTATTATTATTATTATTATTATTATTATTATTATTATTATTATTATTATTATTAGTCACTAGACATTAAATTAACCCTTACATAAAAATTTAAATTTAATGTGCCCTTCTCGAAGAATCATTGAAGAACAGACAAGTGACTGACGTCTGCTTGCAGTCATTGTCATACCCTACGTGAGCTTGGGCCTTTTTCATTTACATGTTTGTTTATTGAGGGCCTCCCCTCCGTTTTACAGCTTGCAGCCAAAGTGGCGGGCGCGCCTTTTGTTCGTAAGATGGCTTCTGCTCTTTCGGCTCCGCAGCCGGTGTCCGATCTCAACTAGCGGACAAAGCGCGGACCCGGGAACCCCTCGGCATTTCTTGGAAAGAAAGCCACTGCACATACGCGCGCCTCTGGGAGTTTGTGAGTTTTAGGTATTTTAGGTGTCAACGGGGCCGAGAATTACAAGGACAGTGGCAGTGTGGGCGAGAGAGCGAGTTGTGTGCGCGGTGCTCGAGCGTGTGAATGCCCGACTGAAGATCTGCGTCTCCTCTTCTCGTTAGTTTTTCAGTACACTTGCACCACCCCTATTTTTCCTCACTTCTTGTTTTCGTTTTGTGTGGTCACTTACCAGTGCCCCCTCTCGCGTTTGTGCACCCGCGTTTACTCACAACCGGCCGCTTTTCTGCGGTACGGCCAGTCGTCACCCTTCCCTCCCCCCTGCCCCCTCTCCTCCTAAGAAAAAACAACAAAAAATCAGAAAAGACAATTCTAAGATTCTTCCTCTCGCAACATTCTTTTCTTTTTTTTACTTCTTTAGCTCTTGGTTGTGTGCTATACCGACTGGCGTATTCCTGTTAGTCTAAAGAAATATAAAGACTGGCCCTTCTCGCTTCTCGGAACGCCGCGGCGGCTGCGCGGACTTCTGTCGCTTGTCGACCATGCAGGCATCTCATCGTTTCGCAGGAGGGAAACGCTAGTCAGTGTTCAAACTCTGCTCTTCCTCCCTGTAGATGCGTTGCCACCCTGCTCACCACCCGCTAGTCTTCCTCTCTTGACGAATATTGTGCAGTCGAAGAAAAACGAAACAACTCCCGTAGCATGGGTTAAGTGTTCGCGCTTCCTTCTTCCAGTGGGCGTGGTTCTCTCGTCGCGACTAGAAGCTGGTGTCTTAGCCCCACGTTCTCATCGACACCAATCGTTCCTGGAACGTCTGCTTGCAAGTCGCCTTCAAACAGCGTCGGTGAGCCGCCCGAAATCGACAAAAAAAAAGGCAGCATCTAAACGACATGCTGTGTTCTTCGCCATTTACCGTGACCGTCTTTTTCAAGCGAAGACACGCAGCAATGCCGTGGTCGGCGACTTGCTGTAATTTATGACGGAAGTTTCCGCCCTTTCCAGCTGAGGTCTGCCCTTCTTCGAGGTCTATCGCATTGTTGCGTTCGGCGTCGAGGGTGCATGACATGGTTGCGGTTATGGCAGGTGTGGTTATGGCAGATATAGCGAAAAAGTCTAAATATACCGACGATGATGTGTGCGCGCGCAGTTGTCGAATTGACAAAGACATCGAAGGCCATTTCCGTTACAATAGCCACGCAAAAGAAACGAAAGGCACTGTAAACTTGGAATGCATTCACTGCGACAAGAAACTGTGTGGACAAGGAAACCAGCTTTTGAGCTTCTCTCGGCATCTCAAGGTAATGTGCGAATTATCCCTAATCCAACGTATTATTTCTTCAACTTACATCAATGATAAAAGGAATGTTTTGGGGCTGCAAATTCACCGTTAGTTATTATAAGTAGAAGGGAGGGTAATCTTTCCAATAATTTGTCATGGCGTTTGTTCTATACAGCACAACCCACTCGTCAGGATTATCGAAAGTAGCGCAATGTCAAAAGTCAAGCACGCTTTACCTTTTCGTAACTAAGCGTCTCTGCATATGGCAACATTTTGTTCTGTCCGCCTCTTGTGATAAGTCCAACGTCAGAAGTCAGTTTGATAAAAGAATATTATGGTACTACAACTTCCATATATACGCAAGTGGTCGATCTACTTTTTTTTGTAACAGAGACGTTACACTGAAGAAAAATTAGATTGTTTGTGATTTTGCCATCCGATTTGATTTCAAATCGCAGGAAAATGTCTTCACCAAGAAATTATGACTTGCTTGTCATGAGGAAACACTATTTGACGGTCACAGATATGTGCGACGTTGCACT
Source organism: Amblyomma maculatum (assembly GCF_055883805.1). Taxonomy (NCBI): domain Eukaryota; kingdom Metazoa; phylum Arthropoda; class Arachnida; order Ixodida; family Ixodidae; genus Amblyomma; species Amblyomma maculatum. The sequence continues at coordinate 26,353,209 of NC_139344.1, forward strand.
GCAGACCTTCGGGTGTTCGCATCCAGCAGCACCAAGGACACATAAGCATTACAGTGGGAATTAGGTCAAAAGTCACCATCAAAACAAATAAAAATAAAATTTGAAGAGTTGAAACTGACCAATTATACTAACGTTATTAGGTCAGCCTGCTATGAATCAGTAGCCCCGCTGCCAAATGTTCATTTAATTTTTTTTACTTTACAAGTAACCCTCATCATATTCAATGTTGTTTAAAATTTATGTCGTCATTCTGGCGTGTCACCGCACAGGACTTGTGCCATGACGATTTATAGTTAGTGTTCTGAAGTGAAAAACCTTTTAGTTTTTCTTTGTTTTTTTTTTCAGGTCTAGCGACCGACCTCAAACTCACAGTTTGAGTTTGAGGTGAGGTTGAGTGAGGTCGGGGGTGGCATCAGAAAAATTGAGGTGAGGTCACCTGGTCAAACCTCAACCTCAAAGCGTGAGGTTGAGGTTGAGTGAGGTCAGGAAATTTTTATTGAGCTTGAGGTGAGGTTGCACTTTTTGAGGTCAAATGCCCACCTCTGGTGGCAAGTAGATCTAAAAAAAAGAACCTCACAATTTGGGCGTCCACAGCAGGACTAGGCTAGCCAAGGAACATTTTCCCGCGACTAAAGATCGGATAAAAATGAGTGCACCAGAGTTGCTCGCGGTAGGGGAACGTATGGTTTTGCAGGGAGTCGAGTTGCGCTAGTGGGTTGAGAAAGAATTACAAAAGGCAAGGGAAGGCAGAGCTGCAGAATGCGGAGAGCTGCAGAACGTTGTGGGTGATTCCTCTACACGAGGTAGACGCAACACACACACAGTGGGCCGTGGGAGAAACATCTTTTATCTCACAGAAGGGGTCCGTCCATGCCGATGCGGGAAGTCAGGGTGTCGTCTTCGGGAGCAGCCAGGCAGCGGGAAGCAGGACAAATCCAAGCGCGAAGAGTGAAGAGTGGAAGCCAAGAGGGCGCGAGACGCCGACGCGTCTTGTTTTATTGAGTGCCAGCGAGGACCGATCGGGGACCGGTTTCCCCTCGGCAGTTGAGGGAAGTGGTTGCCGGCAAGCAACGCGCATTACAAATACGATGCGGCGCGCCGATGGCTCGTTTGTGGAGCAGGTCCCCACATCTCCCCCCCCCTCAACGTCCGAGCCCGGGTCGGTGTGCAATAGGCGGGTTTGTCGCCTGGCTCTGCTGGGATGCCCGCTCAGCTGTTCGTATGGCGGCAGGGAAGCAGCAGGCATGGCGGAACTGTTCCGGCTGGTCTCCATCCGGCAGCGGCCACTTCCTCGGGGTCGCAGCGCAGCAGGGCTCGGACGCGGATGCTCCTGGCAGCGGCTCGGAGCTGCTACTCTACATTGCCATTGACCCCATTTCCATGTGGCGCCGTGCAGGATTCACCGGGACCCCTTTGTATCAGCGTTTCCGCGCCGGGCACACCTGGCTCCCTGAGGCCCGTACTCCAGGCCTGGGCAGCGGGCTCCAAAGCCAGCCTCTTTGAAGATGGCCAGCATGACCGCGCTGGTCATGATGATGGGCCCCGACAAACTGGGGGAGGTGCCTCCTGTTTAAGTGGCCCCTCCTTGAACCATGCGCCGAGTGTGGTTTCCCGCCCCAGCGACGGTATTTCTCTGGCTGCTGCAAAATCTTATCAGAATGCATTCTGAAAGAAGCAAAGATGTTAGACAAAGAAGTGCACTACCTTGGTCTTAGGTTATAGCGTCGGTTGCGAACCGGGTTGCTACCTGTACGCCTTACTTGAGGCTAGATCGCTGCATCGCCTTGAGCTTCCACCGATTCGCAGTTATCGTCCTTGAGAAGGTGGTAAGCCTTCAAGACTGCGACGTACACCGGACCGGCGGTTTCACCGCTCAACAACCGCAGCTGGTAGGTGAGCGGCGTAGTCCGTGTCGTAACTTCGAACGGTCCAACCCATTGTGCGCTAACGCGCGGCGAAACCACGCCATGCGTCCCAATTTCTGTGCTGCTTGGTCGTCGCGACCAGCATACTCTTAACATTCCGATTCGCCCTCTCGGTTATGTTGCTCTGAGCGTGGTAGGGACTCGTTTTCCTGTGGCGGATATGAAGCGCCCTACAGGAATCCACAAAGAATTTGCTTGTGAAATACGAAGCATTGTCGGTAATCAGGTCGGAAGGGAAACTGAAATGAGTGAATGTCTCCAACAGTTTCTCCCAAATTCTTTCCGACACAAGCTTCCTAAGGGGGAATACCTTAACCCACTTGGAATAGGGTCCGTTATTACCAGGATATATTGGTTTCCGCGCGCGGAGTGAGGGAGGGGTCCCATGATATCGCACGCGACCACTTGCTACGGATAGTTGCTAACTACCGGCTTCATCATGCCAGCGGGCTTCCCCACCCGAGGCTTCGCTACCTGGAAAACAGGACATGTACGGGCGTAACCCAGCACATCCCTTCTCATATCTGGCCAGGTCACGACACGACACGGCATAACTTGTCGTAAGTCTTACTGCCGCTGCCATGGCGTGCCAGCGCTGAGTCATGGAAGTACTGGAGGAATCGTTTCCGCAACTTCCTCGGGACCACGACTCGCAAAGGGGATGTAATCGCCTCTTCCTCGTCAAGTTGGAGGATGTAGCGGAGCAGTAAGCCATCATCGCCCAGCAGATACGCGTCGTACTTGCCCTCAGCGTTCCCGGTGCAAGCTGCACTACTCGCAAGTTCTGTCAGTGCCCGCTGGCATAAACCGTCTGCTTTCTGGGCCTCAATCACCTCTCCCCTACTGACCGCTACTCCCCAAGAGAGATTTCTCTCTGCCTCGCTTCTTGGCAGGCGAGCAGTAGCCGCCACCAGCTGCTGCGCATTCTCTCTCTCGTAGCACAGCGCGGAACCTCTGCCCGCCTCCTTTCTCTCTTTAAATAAGCAGGGCGCGGCACTCGCGTCCGCCCTCTCCTCCTCTCCAATAGCGGCGACGCCGCTTTCAGCAATGTTGGACTGCGCCTCTGATGCGCTTCTGCCAGCCTTCCACGGTGCGCGCGCGATAAAGCATAGGCCACCTTATTCGTGCGGCCCCGGCGGTGCTCAGTGGCGTACGCGTAACGTTGCAACATCACCGCCCATCTCGCGAGTCTGCCTGCGCGGTTTTTCAGCCTCTTTAACCATGAAAGAGATATCATTAATGAGTGCGCTGTAGAAGTAGGCGATAGGATAGTTAGAGAGGATACCGGTAAGCTGTCGAAGGAGACGAAAGATTTGATTAAGAAACGCCAGAGTATGAAAGCTTTCAATCCAACAGACCAGATAGAATTGGCCGAGATATCAAATCTAATGAATAAGCGCAAGGTGGCCAATATAAGCAAGTATAACATGGGGAAAATTGATCATGCTGTAAAGAACGGGGGAAACATTAAAGCGGTAAAGAAAAATTTGGGAATAGGCAAAAACCAGGTGTATGCGCTAAGGGACAAGGCGGGCAACGTCATCACGAATATAGACAAGATGGTCAAAGTAGCCGAGGGGTTCTATACAGATCTCTACAGTAGCCAAAGTGGTCAGGACCGTAATGAGACTGGCGGTAGGGAAAAGCAGTCAGACGTTCCACCAGTGACGAAATACGATGTCAAGAAAGCATTAGAAACTATGAAAAAGGGGATATCAGCTGGAGAGGATCAGATAACTACAGGTGTTGAAGGACGTTGGGGGGTTATCGTGCTAGAAAAACTCGCCATTCTGTATACGCAGTGCCTGGTGTCATCGACGGCACCGGAACCATGTAAGACTGCAAACATTTTTTTCATTCATAAGAAAGGGGACGCTAAGGACCTTAAAAATTACAGACCAATCAGCTTACTGTCTGTTACGTATAAGGTATTTACTAAGGCAGTCGATAATAGAAACAGGACAACCTTAGACTGCAATCAAGTAAAGGATCAAGCAGGTTTTCGGAAACGGTACTCTCGATCGTATCCATACCATCAACCAGGTGATAGAAAAATGTTCGGAATATAACCAGCCCTTATACATCGCATTCATTGATTACGAAAAAGCATTTGACTCAGTAGAAACCTGGGCGGTGAAGCAGGCATTGCGAAATCAGGCGGTAGACGAGCTGTACGTGAAAGTGCTGGAAGGTATATATAGTGGTTGCCCAGCACCCGTAGTTCTGCTTAAATGAAGCAACAAAATTCCCATAAAGAAAGGTGTTAGGTAAGGAGACACGAACTCCCTAGTACTATTCACAGCTTGCTTAGAGGAAGTATTCAGACTTGGAATGGGAGCGGTTAGGGATAATGGAGAATACCTCAGTAATCTGCGATTTGCTGGTGACATCGCCTTGCTAAGTAAATCGGGGGGTGAACTGCAAATAATGATTGATGACCTAGACAGGAAAAGTAGAAAGGCAGGCTTAAAAATCAATATGCAGAATACTAAGGTGATGTTCAACAGCATCGGGAAGGAATGGCAGTTAACATTAGGTAGCGAAGCATTGGAAGTAGTAGGCGAATATGTCTACTTAGGACAGGTAGTAATCGCAGATCCGGACCATGAAAAGGAAATAACAAGAAGCATAAGATTGGGATGGAGCGCATTTGGCAAGCACTCGCAGGTTATGACTAGCAGCTTACCGGTATCACTCAAGAGGAAAGTATACAACAGTTGCATCGTACCTGTACTCACCTATGGGGCTGAAACATGGAGGCTAACCAAGAGTGTTCTACTTAAGTTGAGGACAATGCAGAGGGCTATGGAACGAAAAATGGTAGGGGTAACATTAACAGATAGGAAGAGTGCAGAGTTGGTCAGAGAAATAACTCAAGTTACTGACATTCTAGTGGAAATCAAGAAGAAATGGGCATGGGCAGGACATGTAGTTCGAAGAGAGGATAACCGATGGTCGCTTGGGGTAACAAAATGGATTCCAAGGGAAGAAAACCATAGCAGGGGACGGGAGAAAAGTTAGGTGGGCGGATGAGGTTAAGAAGTTCGCAGGGGTCAAGTGGATGCAGTTAGCACAGAACCGGGTTAATTGGAGAAATATGGGAGAGGCCTTCACCCTGCTGTGGGTAAAGTCAGGCTTATGATGAACCATGAAAGCGCCTGGTGATCTGTCTGCGCAGTGAAAACCGCTCCGTCTAAGTGCATGTCGAACTTTGACAATGCGAACATTTTTGCCAAGCATTCCTTTTCGGTCACGGAGTAATTCTGCTCCGCCGATGTGAGCGTGCGGCTAGCGAACGCGACAGGGCGCTGTTTGCCCTCGTGTTCCTGCAACAAACCAGCTCCTACACCGGCATCACTAGCATCTGTCAGCAAGACAAACTGCTTGTTCATGTCGGTGAGCTGCAAACTAGCGGTGTTCGCTATCGCGCGAGCCAAGGCAACAAATGCGTCGTTCGGTTCCTTGCCCCAGACCCACTTCGAGGCTTCACGCAACAGCTGGTTCAACGGCCTTGCTAGCTCTGAACAACGAGGGATGAATTGCCTGTAGAAAGAAATCATTCCCAAAAACATTTGCAAGCTTTTCACGTCCATCGGGCAGGGGTAGTTGAGAATTGCCTGCAGTTTGTCATCGTTGAGTCTCAAAGTGCCATAATCAACCACAAATCCTAAGAGGTTCACTCTTTGATGCCAACTGCACTTTATTTCGGTTGATCGTTAGAACCGCAAGTCTCATTCTTTCAAAAACGGAATTCAGGTGAACAAGGTGCTCTTCAAACGGCTGTTAGAATATCATGACGTCGACGAGGTACGCCATCGCGTAGTTCAACCTTGCATCGCCCAGCACGATGTCTATCAAACGCATGAACGTGCTCGGTGCATCAGACAAACCAAACGGGAGTCGAGTAAATTCGAAGAGCCCGCGGTGACAGGTGAATGCGGTTTTCTGAATGTCACCTTCCGCCACCTCAATCTGCAGGTACCCTCTGCTTCCATCCAGGACAGTGAAGAAGCTTGCGTTCTCTAACGCGTACATCACAGCTTCGATCGACTGGAAAGGGTACGCAACCGTAGGCGTCAGTGCGTTGAGCTTTCTATAATCAACACACAGCCTGATCGAACCATCTTTCTTTGGCGCTAGACCCACTGGGGACGCCCAAGGACTTTGTGAGGATCTCACCGCGCCGGTATCAATCATCTCGTCATCTCGTGTTGAAGCACGTCGGTTCTGCCCGGTTTATCTGTGAAGCAATTCGAAAATGGGAGTAAAATTTCCACAAGCCTTCGGCGCTGACTACCGCGTCCTGAGAAAGACTCGATAATTGCTTCTAATGGGCTACCTTTCAGCGTCGCGGGGGAGCCGGCTGCCACACAAGCGTGGATGCTCGCCCGCTGGGCGGTGCATTCCTGCATCAGTGCGCTAATAAAGGGAATGAGGGGGGTGAAGCGTGAGTACGTTCTCTCAACGGTAGGGTCCTCTGAGCAGCTTCACCTGCCGACCGATGGAAATATTGTAAAAATGAATAAGAGCGTATTTAAAGCCTGCCGTACTCTTTGCTTGAGTACCGCAACGGATTGACACTACTTATCTGACCACTGAGCGAATTAAACTTATGTTCGAATACTGTATGCGCAACTTTTGTCTGAATTTTTTTTTAATCGCAACCTGAAAATGACCTATGAACATCTTTCCTGGTGTATGTCCCCTTTAGGTTACATTATGTGATGTTTTTAATTCTTAATAGCGACAAACCCAGCCGCGAACAGAGCCACGAGGTGACGGCATGACAACGGTAACACTGTTCAATTACCTTCATCGTAATCATTTCCTGTCTTCAATTAGTGTATGTTATCTGTACGGTACATTCCTCGGTAACAATAGCCGTTTAACCCCCTGAGAGGCAACCAGTGAGGAGAAAGAAGTTGCGGGACCCTACCGTTGAGGACATGGAATTACACCGTTGAGGAGATGGAATTACGCGGGGGTGAAGGGGCTGTAGCGATAGCCGTTCTCCCCCATGTCGAGCACAATGCCTTCGCTCGAAAGAAAATCTCTTCGCAGAATAACTGGTATGGCTAAGCCGGGCAGGTAGACGAAGCGATGCCTACGCTTCCTACCGTCAAAGCGCACCACGAGACGCACTGCTCCCTCCGCTTTTGCCATTCCGGCTGCTAAGCTCAAAGGGGTTTCGGCTGGCCTGACACGGATGTTACATCTACGGCAGGCCTCGAACACGTCGTCACCGACCAGAGGCAGCGTTGAGCCCGTTTCAAGGAGTGCAGAGTAGCTTTGACCAGCTAACCGCAGTATCATGAAAGGGCTTGAGCGCGACAACACTCCTTGCGCTCTACAGATGAGGGGAACAAAAGCCTATGCGCCGCCGGTGCTGTCGCCCGGTGACGCGGCGTGGGAGTGCCCTTCCCATTTTCCGCCGTGGCTACCGCGAAATTCTCCCGCCGACGGCGACAGGCTGGAGCTACCAATTATCGCCGCCGGCGGTCCGCGTTTCCCTACATGCGCTTTGCTTGACATTCGCGTGCCACGTGGTCCGGCTGGTTGCAATTCCAGCATAGCCGATCGTTCACCTGCCGCGCGGTCGGGGGATTCCGCATTCCACGAAGCGGTTGGGGACATCTTTCCCCTCTCTCCGCACCTACGCGGACGTTTCTTACGAGCCCAGCTCGACACCGCTGCTCGAATGCGTAAGGGTCAATAGCGCGAGGAATAGCGGAGCCTTCCGCTGGCCTTTCCGGCCCTACCGTCATCTGCGCCTCTGACGCGTGGCGCGAAGTCTTGTCCTCCGGTCCAGGTGCATCGCGGCTCTAGCGATTCGGCTGGCCTGGGGGTGGCTGGTAGCGCAATTGAGCGAGTAAATCCGCCTGCACTACCTTTGCTTCCTGTGCTAGGGCATCGAGGTTTGCAAAACCATGTCCCCGCAAATACGGCTTGAAGAGCGGGTGGCATTGCCTGATCACGCGCGCCACCTGTTCAAGATCGGTTGCCGTGGGATCTGCCCTCTTGTAGAACTCCTGCATTGCGCGTACATACTCGAGAAGGCTCTCCTCTGGGTGCTGTGTGCGCAACGCGAGCTACTCAAGCATCTGGCACTGTAATCGGGCGGCAAGAACTCGGCGCGGAAGCGATCAGTAAAGTCTGCCATGGATTGGAAGGCCGGCTTGCAGCGTCTCCATCGCGCCGCACTCTCAACAAGTGCTACGGGAATCGCCTGCGCTAGCAGAACGTCGTCTGGGGAGCCCAGTGCAATCTGATAATCCTCAAGTTCTTGCAAGAACTCGTAGACTGACTTCACGTCCGCGTAGCCGAAAAAGGAGGGGACGTCTACATTTATCTGTGGCCGCGAAACTGTCGCCGCAGCTGCGGCTTGGTTGGCGCTAGCCACCGAACCGAGCTGATGGGTGAACACAGGCAACATTGCGGCCATGTGCTGCATAAGAGCGGCAGCGTCGGGAACCTGTGCGGGTTATGCCGCGTCGCTTGCCTCACTCCCGGATGCACCGGCATCCGAAGCGGCGGTCTATCTGCCACGTCTTTTCTCGGCGGCTTTCCCACTCAACAACTAAGGCCGGCCGGGGGGCGCAGAACAACTTAGCGCGCACCACTACCACCTAGCCCGCGTCAGGAGGCTAGTCACAAAGGCTAATCGCGGCGACAATACTTCGTAAAGCTAACATATGCAAAAAATAAAAATTCAAACACGAACCGCCTGACACTAAAAAACACACATAAACCAAAACAAAATTAAAACACTGTACAAACACCACTATGCTACATTCCGCCTCATGCACACACACGATAACCCTAAAGTCAAAATGGCGTCGCGCCTATCACACAAAGGACCGGCCCGTCGTGAGCCTTGCCGTGCGCTTCCACGTCGGCAGAGAAATCGTCCACATGGGTGCTAATTCAGCCCCACTTGGGTGTCATTTTGTGGGCGATTCCTCTGCCCGAGGTAGACGCAAGACACACACACAAAGAAACAGTTTATTTCACAGAAGGGCCGATGCGGGAGGTCAGTGTGCCGTCTTCGGGAGCAGCCAGGCAGCGGGAGCAGGACAAAGCCAAGCGCAGAGTGAAGAGTGGAAGCCAAGAGGGCGTGAGACGTCTCGTTTTATGGTTTGCCAGCGGAGACCGATCGGGGACCGATTTTCCCCTCGGCAGTTGAGGGAAGGGGTTTCCGGGAAGCGGCGCGCATTTCAAATACGATGCTGCGCGCCGCTCGCTCGTGCGTGGAGCAGGTCCCCACAACGTGAAGTGAAAGCTGCAGAACTTAAAAGAACGATGCAGCGCTTGGAGCAAGAAAGCCAGAATTTGCAGATGCGAGTGCTACTTGCGGAATTCGGAGAAAACGCTCTTAGTGTTGGAAGTGCTGAGCACGGTACCGTACTGTGCCGTTCCCTATTAGTCCTCATGGATTGATTCCATAGTTCAATAAGACAAGAGACGATTTGGACGTGTACTTGAAGCATTTTGAACACGTCGCCATTGGCCAGGGCTGGCCAAAAGAGAAACGGGCCACGGCTTTGAGCCTGTGCCTCGACAGAGAAGCTCTCAGAGTCTTTGGACGACTCTCTCCTAAGGGCTCAGTGAATTACGAGGTTGCGAAACTTGCGTTATTTCGGAGATTCCGTTTCACGGCTGAGGGCTACAGAGAGCAGTTTTGTGGAAGCAAGTCGCAAGATGGCGAGACAGCTTCCCAGTACGCCACCAGACTGTTATGTTTTTTTGGCCGCCGGCTTGAGATGCGATCGATCGGACAAGGTCGCACATTTGAAGTGGTTCGGGACATGATAGTGGCTGAGCAGTTTTTAAACAGCTGCCACAATCGTTAATTCTCTTCTTGCGAGAACGTGACTGCACAACAGTAGAGGAGATTGCTGAGGCCGCCAATCACTTTCTTGAGGCTCAACGACAGAATAACCTCGCGGTTTTTAAAGATACAGTTGAGCAGAATTCAGCGAAACTTAAGGACGCAGCCACAAATCCAGACTTAAATTCGATGCTTCATCTACGAGAAGATCGGACATAGGTCGGCAGATTTCCGTACAAAATCGAAGTCCCCTTACTGCACATTATGTAGCAAATCAGGGCATGAAACTCAGTTGTGTCGACGCAGAAGTTCAAGTGACCGAGAGACACCTGCTTGCTGCACATCCCCTCGAGATTCTTGCTCTGGTCGACAGCTTGGAAGAACATGCCTAGATGTTAGAGAGAAAGATTCGGCTCATAGCCCAACTCCAATGAAAACCAGCATGCTGATGGAGCATGGAGAAGTGTTCGGACAAGCAGTGTCGGTGCTGCGCGACGCTGGAAATAATATCATCGTGGTGCTTCAGGCTCTGGTGCCCGAGGCTGCGTACACTGGTGAATTAGCATCCTTACGTTTAGCGGATGGTTCTAACATCGAATCGTCTGAGGCGGAAGTCATTAGCAGTTAACCATACTTCACAGGCAAGGCTATTGCTAGGTGCCTGCCGACGCCTTTGTATGACGTAATTATCGGCAACGTTCCTGGTGCAAGCGCCCCATTCGCCGGTGTTTCAACAGTCTTGACGGGCCAGAGAAGCATACCTGCCAGTGATAATGGGTCCACTGCTTCTTTCGTGGCTCTGGCGGCGAAAGGTTCAGAGATTGGTTTGGATGCCACTCAAACCGCGCTCCAAATATATCGGCCGGTTTTTCTCAAGAAGCAAGAAGACGACGCCAGCTTAGATGTGTGTCGTCGCAAATTGAAGGAAACCTATCCCGGAAAAGGGCAGAAAAAGGGCAGACGGCCTACACCTTCCATCTCGTTGACGGCACTTTGTACCTGACATATCAAGTTTGTCCTGGAAAAAACAATCGAACAAGTGGTCGTTCCAAAGGTTTTGCGCCCTCAGGTCCTTGTGCAGGCACATGAGAGTGCACTTGCCGGCCACTAGGGTGTCAGGAAAACTACTGCGAGAGTTCTTGGTGACTTTTACTGGCCAGGGGTGCAAGCTGACATGAAGAGGTTTGTGAGGTCGTGCGATGCATGTCATAGGGCTGTCCCGAAAGGAAAGCTGAGCAACGCTCCATTCTGACGCATGCACACCGTTTAAGCGGGTGGCTATTTATATTATCGGGCAGTTAACACCCACCTCATCTGGAGGCAACCGATACATCCTTACGGTGGTGGATTTTGCCACCAGGTTTCCTGATGCTGTAGCCCTACCTGCCATCGACTCAGCCACTGTGGCTGAAGGTTTGCTGGAAAGGTTCTCCAGGATTGAGTTCCCGCTGGAGGTCCTTTGTGATCGGGCCTCATGCTTCACATCTGCCCTACTGCAAGAAGTGAATGATGTGCTAGCTATCAAGCACTTAAGTTCAACACCGTACCATTCTATGGGCACTGGGTTGGTAGAACGGTTTAATGGCACTTTGAAGAGTATGCTACCGAAGTTGTGCCAAGGACATCCGAAGTCATGGGATCGTTACCTGGTTCTGCTGCTTTTTGCGTACAGAGATGCGTACAGAGGGGGCTTTTCCCTATTTGAACTAATATATGGCCTTCAAGTCCGAGGGCCAGTTACATTTTAAAAAATCTCTGGACTGCTGAAAAACTGTCTGGCACCGTCAAAATAACATATGGTTATGTCCTTGATTTGAGGGAGCATTTAGAAGAAACGCTGCAGCTTGCACAACAGAATTTGATGAAGGCACACATGTCACAAAAGATGTACTATGTAGGCGTACATCGTGTAGGAAGTTCAATGCTTGAGATCGAGTTTTAATTCTCCTAGCCACATCCCATAACAAGCTCATTATGCACTGGAAAGGACCTTTTGTGTTTACTGGCAAGAAAAATGACATAGATTACTGGCTTGACGAGGGCTCTGGAAAACGTTATTCCACATAAACATGCTAAAACGCTACGAAGGGTGCCAGCCGGTGAATGCCCTACAAACTTCATCTTTCATAGTTGTTGAGGAAGTCGAGTCTAAAACCCCTTTGCCAACGTTCAGTGTAGACCCTGGTTCCGGAATAGAAGCCTTCAAGCGAGCTGGCCGCTTGAATAAGGTGTATCTTACGCAAGAGCACAGCGGTATACCCTCCATCCCATATCATACGCGAGCAGGCAACTTCTTCAGAGGGGAACAAGTTATTCCGCCATAGAACGGTAATGTTTAGCACTCTTGTGGGCGGTTGGAATATTAAATGTTTTCTTGTATGGTCGTAATTTTACCATCCAGACGGGCCACCAGCCGCTTTGACACACACCCTCAACAGACAGTATCAATGGTGTGGCCGCTCTGTGGTGTGTACAGTGATGTGTGCAGCAGTGTTGTGTTGTGCGGTCCCCCCAAAAAGCGCATCAGTGTCTTGGCCCCAAGTGTTTTTGTTCTTTTTTGCCGAAAAAAAAAACATTCTCACAGGGGGGGGGGGGGGGGCATATTTGTGAAGAACCTGTGTGTGATTGGAGAAAAAACACGACACTGAGGAAAGCCGAAGAAGAAAAAATAACACGCTTAGAAAAAGAAGAAAGAGGAGAACGGGGAGGGTGGCTCGAGGAGCGCGAGGCACGAGGAGAGGAGAATAGGCGAGCAGCGGTGCTGTTATTGAGTCGTCCACGGAGCTCGGGCGGTTCGTGTTCTGCCAGGCCTAGCCAGGGTATCCAGGCCTGGGGCCTGTCTACTGCATCTTGTCCTGGCCCTCCTCCTGTCCTGTGTGATCGAACCTGGGAGTGCTGCAGCTGCAGCTCATCGTCGCTGCTGTAACGGCAGCTTATCACCGGCACGGACATTCGGCGCCGTGCTGGACCCAGGCACGCGGGGAGGCCTGACGCATCGGCCGTGGAATGGCAACACGAGGCCTCTTGCCTCTACTGGGCCCCGTCAGGTGGCCTAGCCTTCCGCTGGGCTTACTGAGGCCCTACTTCAACGATCCTGCAAAACTCTAACCACCCGGAGCGTCTGCACCGGCTTCTCCCACCCAACGACCTGGTGACTTTAGACAATTTGTGTTTAGTCTTCGTCCCACTTGCTCGTCATACTCTCGTTACATCCATGTGTGTAGATAATAGTATTCGTTGCTAACTTGATCGGTCTGGTTATGTATTTCTATTGGTGTCTCTGAAGAAGCCACGGAAGAAGATGGCAAGTAGATCTAAAGAGAATAATTTCACAATCTTCCGGCTGCTATAGCCACCGTCGCGAGTTTTCATCCGGTCGTGGGAGCCGTATTTCTAGAAGCTGAACAAAAAACTAATGCACCTATCAGCGAGATCAGTGCGTATATATACTTTATGAGTAGTTATCTACAGCGCGCTACAGAAACATGAATGCAGCGCGCATCTCCGGATAAAAACCGCCGAGTAGGCGTTGCAAAGCATAGCAAAGCGGCCACCGCGCGCTGCTTTCGCTTCCTCACTCTGCTGTTCTCTGGCCGCCGCAAACCGCTCTTGATTCTCTTCTCTCCCCCGCTGCACACTATCCAGACAAGCGCGCCCTTTGCCTCTTCATTCTTGTCGCTGGGTTCCCTCTCCACGCTGTGCATTCTTCAAATATAGCAGGTTGATACGGTGTTCGTGTGTCCACCAGTTGATGACGGAAGTCCTGAGGTGACCTCACAAAAAATGACCGAAGCTGAGCGATAGCTTTTGCAACGGGGGCGTAGACGTCCGTGGTGTGACCTATTCCGCTTGAGATGCACTCATTTGGTGATATGATTGATGCTCCTAAATATAAATGATAAAACTCATGAAAGAGGCCCGGCCTAGAAATTTTGGTTCTTCTGGATTTGAAAATGAACATACTGGTAGACACGAAAGATTTTAAAGGGAACTCGTTGAACAGCATGGCAGTGCGTGAAGGGTATTTAAAAACGCAGTCTGTCAGGCTGATTGCTATCAAAGCTACAACGTGTCGGAAGGTGCCAAAGTCCTGTGTATCTTGTTCTAGATGGGCACAATGCCACAAATTTAGAAATATTTTGAAGATAACAGCTATATCTATATACTTCTTTTTTGCAAGCATCAGCTAGCATCATGCGGTACATTTCAGAAATGTTTATACATTGTAGTGTTTAAATAAATCAGTTCTTTTCGCGCTGTTAGCGAGGTTGTAAATTTGCGCACAAAACATTTTTTCTATGCACAAGCTGGCTATAGTTCAGAAAAGACGTAAAAAGAGAGCGTATAGCAGAAGTTTAAACTTCGTGGGCATAACATAAAGAAACCCTCGGATGATTCCGGTAATCTCAGATAACTTATTTACTACCGCGTTGATAAAACTGTCCCAGTATACAAAACTGCATGGTCTGTGTTTCGTACTTTAGTCGTTTTCAGAAGTGCCGTTATCTCCATGATCTCGACTCGTCTGATTATCGGAAGCACTGGAATCGGATAACACTATTACTTCCGGTTCCGGCATTTCCACTGATCGGATGACTCGAGATCAGGGAGATAACGATCCGATTCCTAAAACTACGCAAACTCGGATTACGGACCCAGCTTTTTGCACCAACCTTTAATTATGAGGTAGTTGTAAGGTACTATACGATACGTTTTTGGATATGATCTAAGCCTCCGCTTCTGATTAGTTAAAGCTTCCATAGGAAACAAATAGGGTGCGCTTTTAAAAATAAAGAAAAAACTAGAAGCATGCTGAGGGGCGATCTGCAGACATGTTGATTTTTATGGTGCAGTCATAAAATATGTGAAAGAATTGCGTTCGAAAACATTTTTCCAGAATTTACAATGTCATTAGCGTACAAATTAAAAACCAGACGTCTAACACTGATTTGAGGTACCCGTGCTGTTATCCTTCTTACAATAAATTTGTTGTTAATGCTACTCACATACCGCCTTCAGTATGCTATACGTACGAACTAAGAAGGGAGTTGTTAAAATCAAAAAGCCAAGAGCTATTTTCTCTTCCTAAAAGCTAGTTTAGAAATTATATCATATTAAAAACGCTCAGTTCTGTTGACCTACGCTTGACGAAACCAAGATGCGCAGCAGTGCACGTGTATTGTGCTTTCGGAAGGAGCGGGAGCTTTATGGAACGGAGCGGGATTATGATGACCGTTTTTATGAGCTTTTTCGCAGTTACATTAAGAACGAAAAAATCCTGTCGACAGTTTGAAACTGTCCATGGAACCTTGATCATGACATACGCATTTAAAGTGCTGGTGAGCTGTAAGTAAGTGTCTCTGCTGAGGTGGCTGCTCATCGCTTGAGTGAAAACCTTACCTTTCGCGTAAATACGATCCTTACATCAAGAGAATTGACTTCTCAGAGTCCGAGGAGGTTCCGACCGCTCATGTATCATCTGGTAGAGTGGCATTCATCGCGTAATTCCTGCAGCTGAACTGCGCTCTGGGACTAGGCCTAGTGCCGTCCGTGGCACGCTGGCGGAGGTACCTTCGTCGGCGCCGCCTGTCTCGACGGCATTACCGACCGCACAATTGACATCCGAGCCTGGGTCCCAACTCTTGGTTCCTGCTCCTGGACCATCGGCTGCAGCACATATCCTGCCGTCTCAAAATGCACATCAGCCCGTGAGTGATCTGTCCCGAGGGCGGAGGTCGGGAATGGCTAACCAGCTTCCACTTGGTGAGGGAGTTTCCACCAATGTGAGTGAGCAGCCGAGCACGCCAATGGACGTGTCTTCAGCGCTACCTTCTGGACGGGCGGCACAGCGCGGTGCTCAGAAGCGTCCTTCAGAAGACATTGCACCGGGATCATCGACCGCAAACAACAGTTCACAAGGCAAGCGTTCCTGTACAACAACTGATCACCCGGTATTTTCAACACCCGGATCACCATGCTATAAAGTGACCATTAAGGCTCTGACAACCAAGTGCCTTACTGAGATACCGAACAGAGTTATTCAGGCGAATCTGGACGCATGTCTTGGAACCAAGGGTTTCCGTGGTTTCACGGCCAGGAAGAAGTCGAATACAATTGCTGTGTGGCTCCCGAGTTTGGCTGATGTTGAGTGTCTTCAAACACTTAAGTGTATTTCAGTAACAAGCGAAGTCTCGGTTCCAGTCCAGGTTTACCTTGTTGATGGTTCCGATCTACAACGCTGCATTGTCTACAACGTAGACGTTGACGAGGACCAGGCTACACTTCAGCGTGAGCTCTACTGCCCTACTCATCGTGTGATTCAAGCTCGTCGCATGGGAAAGGGGCGCTCTTGCATCGTCACCTTGCAAGGCCCCGTGACTCCCCCAACTCGCCTATACTATTATGGCTGCATTCTACGCCCTCGACCATATAAACCAAGTGTCGTCTACTGTTATACCTGTTTCCGACCTGGACATATGCATAGGTCCTGTCCTTTTACAACACCAGATGGCGCTATACCAGAAGAAACGGTATCTTACCGATGCGGACTTTGCAAAGCTAATGACCATGACATCACCTCTCCAACTTGCCCAACAAAGCAGAAAGCAACTCAAAAGGTCCGTCGGGGAATACAAAGGCAATGATCTCAACAGGGTACTTCACCACCGATTCAGACATTCAACAGATTCGAGGCTCTCCAGTTGGATGACGATGAATGGCCACAGCTATCTGAGACAGAGCCACTGGCAATCTGTACACCACATGCTTACAGCGCTAATGTGAGTGCACAACGTCGTCACAAACAGAGTACAAACGGGAAGGACATGCCGGAACCTCCGCAGGACGATGTGACAGCAGTTGACGACCAAATTGAAAGGCTTTTAGCGGAGGTCTATAAGCTCCGCAAACATCGTGAACTGCTTGCTCGTCGTAGGCGAGCAACGGAATCTCAGACCGCGAATATCAAGGCTGCCTCGCCAACGATTATGTCCCACACTCCCATGCCGTTCACTGATTCCCAAAAGTCTTCTGCTGCCCTGCCTGATAACTCTTCGAAATCGTTACTGAGGTTTATGGTCACTCAATTATCTAACCTGACATCTGTGCTTTTGCGACATCTGGACTCATAATCAAGATGGCGACTACAAGATATCGCGGTGTGCTTCAGTGGAACTGTAGAGGGCTCTCAACAAAGGTTGGAGAGCTCAAATCCCGTCTTCGCATGAACAAGCTTCATGTATGGGCCATGCTACTGCAGGAGACGAACGCGTTGCCACCCATTCCTGGTTTCAGTGGATACGTGTCTCCTTCCATGGACGACCGACGTGTGCACACGGATACTCCTCCGGGAAAGGTGGCTGTGTATATTGACACACGGTTTCCTCAGGTACGCCTCGCTCTGGAAAATTGGTGTACTTCATATCAGGAGGTTGTTGCAGTGGCAGTCAAATTTGGTAAGGCAACTGTTGTAGTTGTGTCAGTCTATGTAAGACCTGGTGGTGGCTCTCCCTCCCGCATAAACCTGGGATGGTTACCGAATGTTAGGCAACAATACCCGGGATGTCCAGTTTTAGTTGGGGGTGACTTCAATGCGCGTCACCCGGACTGGGGATACCCCACCTTAAGTCCTCGCGGCAGGCGAGTGCGAGACGCCTTTACGGATGCGCTGTTTATTCTCCTGAACCATCCAGATACACCAACAAGGACTGTGCTTCATACTAGGAGTAGAACATACGCTCTAAATCTTACGTGGTGGTCAGGAACCGGCACCCCCTCGTGGCACATAGAGCCGGACTGCTGGGGCAGTGACCATCATCCTATTGTCATCGGTCTCTATCCATCACAGGCCCGACGATTACGCCGCAAGTGTACAGTTGTCCATTGGGACAATTTCCGCGCCATTCTTCAAAACCACTCTGTGGAGTCGGCACCATCGCTTCTAGACCGCATAAAAAGAGCACTAAATGAGGTTACAACCATTACCTGGGTGGAGGTTGGTCGACAAACACTGGATGTGCCTCTGCTCAACTTGTGGGCTGCTCGTCGACAAGCGGAATTGACTGCAACCAGAGACCCAACTTCTGCGCATGCACGTACAAGACTAAATTACATTACTGCTAAGGCTCGAAGGTATGAGCGTGATCTCTCACGACGACAATGGTACCTGTGGTGCGAGCAGTTCTCCACACAGTCATAGAATGCCCATCTTTGGCGAACTTTCCATGCCATGGAGCACGGTTGTCGTCGTCCTGATGCAGCTGCCACAGCATGCTTTGCAGCAAACTTGTCTCCGAATGATTTCGCAAGACAAGCAGCACGCAAGTTTTTCCCCAAGTACGACGTGTTGCCTGCACCAGTTACAAGACCTTACTTGTGGGGCATGCCAGCTCATGTCGATAAGCTGCCATCTGCTGCCGACACCGAGGGAATCGCGAGCCCATTCTCCATGCCCGAATTGCTTGCAGCTATAGATGAAGCCAACCGAAAGACAGAGCCCGGTCCGGACTCCATTACGTACGAGGTTTACAAGAACCTCAGTGGTGATGCACTTCCTCAACTCCTTGACACCATTAACAAGGTATGGCTAGACGGCGATGTACCACACAGCTGGAAATCGGCTATTGTGATCCCTATTCCAAAGCCGGGGAAAGCACCAACAGACCTAAGCAACTTTCGACCTATTTCCTTAACGGTAACAATTTGCAAGATTGCTGAGAAAATGCTCGCCACACGAATCTCGTGGTGGCTTGAACATCACGGTTTCTACCACCCGGCCCAGATTGACTTTCGACCATCTATAGGCACAGAAGACGGATTGGCTGTCTTGGCGTCCTCCGTATGATCATCAACACGCAGCCACAATGTACCCACCGTCCTCGCCATGGATGTAGAAAAGGCTTACGATAATATCAGTCATGCTGCCATTCTGGATTCAATTGACATGCTTCATTTACCACTTAGAGTACGCAATTTTGTAAAATCTTTCCTTGAAAGTAGACAATTTGCAATACGCCTCAATAACGAGGCCATAGGATCATTTGTCCCTCTTCGCGGCGTACCCCAGGGATCGGTGTTGTCACCAACATTATTTAATATTGCGTTTATCTCACTTGCATGGCGGTTACATGAAATTTCTTATGTTAAATTCTTAATATACGCTGATGACATCACGGTGTGGAGCACACACAACGACCTACTGACTCAATCATCGGCCCTGCAATCAGCTTTAGATATGACGTGCACATATGCATCTTCCATTGGCCTTGAACTTTCCGCCAGTAAAACTACGTTCATATCAGTCGCCAACCGCTGGGGCCGCCGTAAACTATCGGCAACTCCTATTCGTCTACATCTATCCGGAACCCCACTTCAGGAAAGTCCAACAGTAAAAATATTGGGCTTAACAATTCATGAGTCAGGAACTGGAACTACATGGCTGTCCGGCGCTAAAAAACAGACGTTACAGACACTGGGTTTAATTAGACGCATTGCTCCAAAAATGGGCGGCGCTCGCTCAGATGTTGCGAGACAGTTGGTGAGGGCAGTTGTGCAACCGCGCCTTGTTTATCAAGCCCAATTTCAGCATTTGACAAGGGCACAATGGGATCAACTTGAGGCTATAAATCGAGAGGCAATGAGGGTCATCACCTGCCTCCCTCGCATTACACCAGTCGTGGCGCTCCAAGAAAACGCACAACTAAACACAATAGATGAACTGGTGCAGCAACGACGTGATGCACGCAAGCATAAGGCCACACTCTCTCACGCAACGTGCGCTCTGAAGGCTTATGCTTCGAAACATTCAATACTACCACCGCCACTGCCAGTTCTTCCTCCTTGGCGTTTTGTACAGCTGAGCGATAACAAGCCGATTTACGCCGACCAAGAACGCAGGAAACGGCGTCGTCACTTCGCGACCGAATTATGGAAAAAGACGCCCGCTTGCCACATGGTTCCATTATAATTTACGTCGACGCAAGCATCAAAGCCTGCGAAGTGATAACAGCAGTTTACTGTCCTAGCAAATCTTCATTGAACAAGACGTCAACATTTCAATTACCGGAACCTCCATCTTTTTGTGCGAAACTGCTTGCAGTGCAAGAGGCGCTTCGCTCTGTGACCGCCATTCCCATGCTTCCCACGGCCCATATTATCATACGTACAGATGCTCTCCAGGTGACAAAGCTACTTAGACGAGTTAGTAGTAGCCCGGAAATCTGCCAGAACATACACAGTCTAGCGGCTCGCAAACCAAATCCAATTCGTATTGAATGGACCCCGCGTGACCTTTTAAGTGCTCAAAGCCAAGTAGATTCTGCGACCCGCCTTTCAAACTCAACATCGACATCGCCAAACCTCATAAAATTGGACAATGCCACCCTGCTTTTAACAAGAAAGGAGCACCTCCGGCGCCGTACACGTGCTCTTATACTTCCGTGTACGGTAAGCCTCCCC
Organism: Amblyomma maculatum; assembly: GCF_055883805.1. Taxonomy (NCBI): domain Eukaryota; kingdom Metazoa; phylum Arthropoda; class Arachnida; order Ixodida; family Ixodidae; genus Amblyomma; species Amblyomma maculatum. Next base: position 26,373,417 of record NC_139344.1, read on the forward strand.
CGCGGTCTAACCCGTGCAGAGGAGGTGGCGCTTCGGAGGATTAGAGTTGGGGTGGCCCTAACACCAGCAGTGATCCGAAAGTGGCCACAATTTCGGTATTTATATCCACACCCTGGGTGCCCCATCTGCAAGTCAAGAAATATAGAAACTGACATCCATCACCTACTGTGGGATTGCCCAGCGTTGAAGCCAACGCGGATCCGGCACCTGGTGGCAGCTGGCCTCTCCCCCCATAATCCGCAGTCATATGCTGATTGGACACTGGGACCGCATCATCGTTCACTCCTCGATTTCATTGCATCAGCTTTTTTTATTTATTTGACCACACCCTTCATCCATCATAACATTCCTTTTATGCCCTGAGGCAATAAACTTCGCAAAAAAAAAAAAAAAAAACTACATTTATCTTAAAAATACCAAAACAGTGTTGACCATTTTAACGGAATCGACGCCCCACTGCAGTGGAGACACGAACTATTGTAAGAAATAAAAGCAGAGCGCGGAGTCGTTTGGCGGCTTCTTTGCGAAGCCTTCATAGGCGCATGCAAATGCCGTTGTGCATAATTTTCCTAAGAATATATTGCCATTTTTCACGCGATCCCGTCTGCGAAGAACTCGCTCCTGCATAGCAAGCACTTACGGCTGTTCTCCCGGGGGTGTTGTGACAAGAAAGAAAGCTCGGCAGCACCGGTGCGTGTCTTTTTTACGCGCATAAACAAGATGGAAAAGCCGGAAAATGTCATTCCATTGCTTTCCCGTTACTAAGGCAGCTTCCGGGTTCCGAAACTGCGTATTGGCAAGACAGGTCGTGTATTCGCAGCATTTTCAGTGAGTCTAGCGCTTTCTCCCAGGTAAAGGTTCGGTACTGGTGTACCTTTGTTTTCTTTTACCTTTTCGTAACTGGTCGATTTAACTGCGGTGGCGATACCACCATAACGATTGCTAAAGGTTCGCTGTGACCCAAGCTTCGGTTAAAGTGCGAACATTTTATTTTTCCTCTCTGCACTAGTCTTTCGAAAAAGCACTTGTTTATTTTGATCGCTTGTGCTTAATTCTCTGAAGAATAAAACGTCGAAGTGAAGAGGCCGGAGAAGCAATAGACGGGCCCATTTAGAAAGGTGAAGCCAGCGGGTAATAAAAAAAAAGCGATGAGAAAGGTCTAATTAACACCGGTCAAGGGCGCGTTCACACAGGATCAGATCGGTAAATTGCACTTCACCCATTCAACGCCTACGATTGCCAGGAAATTAGAGAAAGAAGCCCCTGATTTGTTGCGCACCCTGTCAAATAAGAGATACGAGCAAACGGGTCTCGAAGAGCTCGAGCTGCCCTCTGCAGAGGAAACGGAATGAAATTTTATAGTATGTACTGAGCTTCTCGATATGTGCTCCTACTGAAGAGATACTGCATACATATAGCACGCTGGCCTTAAAAGAGCAGCTGTGCTCTAAGATTGACCCACCGTTCTATTGCGCTAAAAAACTGGTTACAGCCACATCAAAATGCTTGATGCCGAGGTTCGGCTTCCTGAACTGATATTCAGCAGACTATAGTCGAAAGCGAAATCATCTTGACCTATTTTAGCTTTCAGCGTCATGCAATGGTTTCACACAGTCTTTCTTACCTGTAAAAATGCAGCAATAAATCTGAGACATGCTTCTTTTTTCCAAACTTTCTTGGCGTGCTGGAACATCCAGCGCTGGAGATCTTCACATCGCTAAAAAACGCATCGGATGCTGACGACGACCACGTGCGGTTTGGCTCGCACGGCGGAAGTTTGCAGACAACGGGCTGACGATGTCAAGCTTTTCATCGGTTCTTCGTTTTACATCAACTAATATAAATATTTTAGCTAAAATTAGGAGATAACCTCAATGAAACAGCACAATTCGGTCGGGCAGTCAAGAGAACTTGCCTTTTATGCATCTAACGCTTTATGCTCTTTTATTGCTCACACATAAGTAACACATGCGTGGAGAATGTAACATAGGCTTACAACCTCAATGCAATGTATTTTGTTTTTAATTCAAGCCTTTCAAACCAAATGACGGATTTCCTTTTGTCCCACTGCTGCCATCTTTTCCTTACTTCTGGATGCTTTTCTGTAATTAAAACAGTATTATATCAAAGCTCACCTGCAAAATATTACCGGTTGCAATAAAGCAATAGATTGACGGAAACAAAACAGTATGTAAAAATCTTTTTAAAAAATATGCACGAAACATATAACATGAATTATAATGTCTTTTCAGAGAAGTATATGAAATATGCCACCAGCTATCTTTCCCGTTGGGTTTTTCATTTCTAGTTTGCCAGCAGTATTTATGTCCAAATGTCTGGTTTTCTCTTTTTATGGCCTGAAGCATGCCTAACAGTACCGTCTGGAGCATTGTGCGTCTTGTGGATATATTGAAGCCTATCGTGTAATTTCACTATAGCAAGACACCTACTCTTACTTTAAGCAAGGCTGTGAACCCTAACTGAGCGGATGCCACTGACAAAGTTGCCACAGACAGTGACTATATGAAGTTTCATACAGTGTAATATCAGTTGAACAAACTTCGCAGATAAACGACCTTTTGTAAACACCGCTACCCGAAGCATTAATGTATCCAGTGTAGATAAGATTGAAGCGAGAGAATTACGGAGACATTTAAACTGCCAATTAATCGAGTCCTTTGAAAGCACAAGTGCTACTGGTAGTTCAGAATGCATGGAGGGAATGGAGCTAGCTTCCAGTCTGGGCAGAAGCCGTACGCACCGGCTAGCGCACTTTCCTCATTCGCAGTCAAGTGAGGCGAGGCCGATTAGCGGCCGGGTTTCATGGAGTGGCGCAATGGCCTTTGTTATTGTAATTGCAGCAGCAGGTTCATTGTTCAATGTTATAGTTCAATGTAAAATCGCCGCGTTAGGTCAAAAGTGGTTTTATGCGATGCATTTGAGGAGTTTTCGCTATAAGGAAAAAGATGCCTTTAGTGAGCCACTTGAACGCTTAAAGTTCCTTTCATTTTATCTGAAAGGAAAGCCGCCAGTTGTCCACTTTTGTTCAGGGCATATAAGGGATATTTTTTTTTTTAAGTCTTGTGAACTTAGTTACAGACGCACAAGACGCAGTTATACCCTAGTGAAAAAACCCTATGAGTCACAATAACCTCATACAAATTTTCATACTAATCTCATAAAATCTGATATAATCTTATACTAAACTCATCATTCATCATATCAGAAATATATGAGAATGAGATTTGTCTGAGTTTAGTCTGAGAAATCTGTATGACGTTATTGTGACTCGTACGATTTTTTTCCCTTTACTGCACCGTTGGCTGGCTAATGACTAGAAATGCCCAGCATCACTGTCGTCGTGTGACATGATGTTTATGCTCTGAGGATGCTCAGAACAAATCCCAAGGCTTTTTGTGTTGCCTTGCAGTTTAATTAATCAGCACTGGAGTTAAATGGTAGTTTTAAGTATTGAGTGGTTTTCTTGCAGCTCATAAGCAGAGTATAAAAGTTTTAGAAGGCATATAAATATAATATCCAATATTTGCAGTCTCAATGAACGCTGTTACCACGTTACTACGGCCTCCACGGCAGGTATATTCAGTTGGAGATGCAGGCTCTGATAAATTTCCCATTGCAGCATCTAGACAATTGCATTTTTTTTTTTGCACTAGCCTAAAGAGAAGGTCATCATTTTTTCTCCTGTTCCGACGACCAAAATATCGACATATTTTTTCACACCAGGTACCTTTAATTTTATATTTGTCCTTTCATAACCTAGAAATCAGAAGCAAATATAAAAGCATTACCTTTTATTATAAGTATTCGGTTGTATCGAAACGTTATTGCCTCTCCAGAACAGGAAATCGATTAACCGATGTTTGCTTATAAAATCATGTATAGAACATTACTATAGAACAGTACGTTTTCCCAGAACGCCGAAAACGATGTCCCAATTTCCCGCGCTTCAAGAAGTCGCAAGAAGTCGTAAACCTTGCTCTTTCACGAGCAGTGTTTATGACTTACCGGGAGCAAAGAGCGATACTATCATTCTCGCAAAGGAAACAGTTATAGAACCCTGAAGCGGTGCGCACTCTGTTAAAGTCGGCAGAGGACGCGGTGATGGCTCAAGCTGCCGTCCTTTTGTGGAGCACCGACAGGAACACAACGAAACACAAACGTGTATAGTAAAGTGGTCACGGCTAAACGAGTAGTTCTCTTGGCCTCAATGTGTTTTCCGTGCAGGACGAAAGCGGAAAACGTGTCGCAGAGATCGCGTACGGACTCTGCTGAGTCGGTGCAGCAGACAGGCGGCTTCCGCGCTTCGCTTGGCCGCCGCTTGTCTGCGGCCGGAATAGGCAGTGGCTGGAGGGCGCGGCAGCCAGCCGCCTACTCTGCCAGCCCAATTGCCACAGCCTGCACGAGGGCTCGCATCTGGGCGCGGTATGGAAACGAGCTTGAGCGCCAGAGCGACATGCCGGTGATCTGTCGGTTTATCGCACGCCTGAGTATGCAAAAGGCGGTATAGTGGGACCAGGCGAGGAAAACTTTCACGGGGCAGGTTCAGCGAAAACGAGGGGCGGGAAAGTGCGGCTGTCAGATGCGCGTGCGTGAAGACCTAACACGCGCGCTCTTTGGTGCATTCAGATAAGGGGAGAAGGAGCAGGGGCAATGCTCTTCATTAATGTCGTCCAAGTCTCTTCTGCTGCTTCTTCGACTGTGGCTGCTGGTAGGGGCAATGACTCGTGTGCAGAAATATAATTATAACGTGGCTGTATAGTCAGGGAAAGACTTACTACAAAACCTAAATTAAGCATAACCAGCGGACTATATTTGTAAATATTGTCAAGGGACGACGAGGACAAAGTGCTGTGCTCATGTGTGGAATGTGGGGAACGCGAGGACGACGAAGTGTGGGCGGTTCGGGCTGGACGTCGCTGACCTGAAGTTGTTCGTCTGTGGTCAACTACCCCTTTGTAAATATTTGTTAAACATCCACTCTCTATAGTGCGTGTATCTACGTTACAATATAATGGGCACAGTTAATGATTAATGTACGTGTTTTGTTTTTCTTTGAGATGATGATGGGATCTGCCGACTAGTGTATATCTGAGCAGATATTTAAACAAAATAAGAGCACTGGAGAACCTACATTGGAGTAATGCGAAAGCACGGGTGCTGCTGTTTATTTCTTCTGCTTGCTTCGGTAGCTTATTCACTTCTTGATTGCCCATTTTAGTCTTTGGTACTTTCAAATTGCATGCCAATCCCTTTCTATGGCCTTTTTTCGGCTCTACTTCCGGTAGCGTGACGTCACATTCTCTACCTCTCAATAATCCACTTCTTGTTTACCCCTTTTAGTCTCTGGTACTTTCAAATTGCATGCCAATCCCTTCCTGTGCCCTTTTTTCGGCTCTACTTCCAGTTGCGTGACGTCACATTCTTGACTTCATATCCACTACGCACCCGTTTTTCTCTTTCCGCGTTCAATCCCACTTTCCTCCCTTTCTTTACGGCGCGGTTCAGGTGTCCACAGAACAAGTGCGACAGATACTGCACCTTTCCTTTCCTGTGAACCAGTTATTCTAATTAGTTACTTAATTAATGTATTGGCCTAATTATTGTTTCTGCAGCCGCATGACGTCAGCATCTATCGATTGACACCACTCATTAACCTCTACCACTTCTCAATTACCCGCAACTGCTGCGCACAGGATTTGGCGGACGCGGTCTGCGGACAGACATCTGTGAACATAGCGAAGTAACGGTTTCGCGTTAATAAAATTGACGGTGTGTCTCTGAAACGTCCTTCACAGCTCCATACCTATAGAGCCTTCGGGAGAGCTACGCTTGTGAAGCAAACTGCAGTATATGGGCGTTGGGGGACGCAAAAGGGGTGCTCTGTACAAGTTCTCTCCTGCTGAACTCAAACGTTGAGCTCATATTGTAAACGTGTCGCATATCCGGGTCGCCTTGAATCCCCCTCAGGTTAACTAAATGCGACAAATCACAGCCTCTTAGGCTGTACCGCGTATTCCTGAACCACTCGCTTTTCCTTCAAGAACGAGCAAATAAGCGCAGCTCCTCCAATGTATCTTATACCAGCTATACAACAGCTTCAAATTAGTGAACTCTATACATACCAGCAAATGCTTACACATTCATGCTTCGGAAAACGCTTACACTCTGCGTGGCATCGAAATAATTGCACTCAACGAGAATCGCATGCACAAAGGCAGTGAAATATCCCATTAGTAATAAATTAATCACTATGGAGGCTATCGTACCGGCGGACGTGCATAATGGCACTGCTAAGAATTGGCTCTATAGATGTATAAAAACACGGCATATGCTGATATATACGTACTCCCTGAGAAAGTTGTACACCGAACGAAGGTGGCACGCAGCGCTTTTCCCGGGAAAAACTTTGGTGTACTTATGGGTGAGAACAATTAGCAACTGGTGCAGCACAGAGCGGTGCGCTATAAAACAGTAAATTGGGATGTTTGGCGTCCCGTAGCGACCCATAGGTCGTGAGGGACACCGTAATGGTTTTGGTTTTCAGCGAGCGCTGACATCACGCGACCAAAGGGCGTTTTTATATTTCACTCCCATCGAAGTAATTCCGCCGAGATCGGGATCGCACTCGTGACCTATGGGTCAGCAGGTGAGTGCCAAAGCAATTGAGCCACTGGGGCGGATGTACGCTATGCTATTATATGATTTACCATGGTACACTGTGCTAGACTATGGTATAAAGTGGTACGGTATAGAAACGTGTGGTACATTATGGTATGATAGCAACATGGAATGTAAGATCTATGACGCAAGGCAAACTGGATGTCATCAAGCGAGAAATGGACAGATTGAACATTTATCTTGGGTATCAGCGAGCTCAAGTGGACCGCAATGGGAGAATTTAATTCCGGCGAACATTATGTCTTTTATTGTGGGCACGAATCCAAGAGAAGGAATGGGGTCGCTCTCATAGTAAGCAGAAGAATGGGCAAAGCAGTACTAGGGTACAATCCCAAAAACGACCGAATGGTTTCACTTCGGATCCAAGGTCACCCTTTCAACATAACAGTTATCCAAGTCTATGCACCAACCACTACTGCTGAAGAAGCTGACGTTGAGAGATTTTATGCGGACCTGCAATGCCTTTTAGACCGCACTCCATCATCGAACGTCCTTTTTCTCATAGGAGACTGGAATGCTAAGGTGGGGAGTGAAGAAATATCTGGAATTACAGGCAAGTTCGGTCTTGGTGAGCCAAATGGAGCTGGGCAGAGGCTAGTAGAATTTTGTCAAGAAAACAACCTGACCATAGTTAATACTCATTTTCAACACCAGAAGAGGCGCCTGTACACATGGACTTCAACGAATGGTCTGTACAGGAATCAGATTGATTATATTCTTTGCGGCAGAGATGGAGAACCGCTATACAAGCAGTAAAAACAAGGCCTGGGGCCGATTGTGGCACCGATTATCAGCTTCTTGTTGCCAAATTTAAGCTTCGATTGAGGAAAACGCAGAAAACTAGAAAGCCTTTCAGGTATGATCTGGATTAAATTCCATCAAAATATGCTGTGGAAGTGAGGAATCGATTTCAAGAATTAGATCTAGAAGACAGAGAGCCTGAAGAAATGTGGACTGATGTTCGTGATATAATACAAGAAGTTACTACTAAGGTAGTTCCAAAGCAAAATAAATGCAAGAAAGCAAACTGGTTATCTGAAGAGGCTTTGCAGATAGCTGAGGAAAGGAGGATGGCAAAAGTTATGGGGGAAAGAGAAAGATTCAAGGTTCTCAATGCGGATTTTCAGAAAATAGCAAGCAGAGATAAGAATGCCTTCCTGAACATACAGTGCCAAGCAGTTGAGGACAACAGCCAATTAAGTAACACAAGAGCTCTGTATAAGACAATCAAAGATATCAATGGAAGCTTCTGTGCTAAGCTGGGCGTGGTAAAGGACAAAAGAGGCAAGGACCTCACTGAAGCCTCAAAGATAAAGAAGAGGTGGCAGGAATACACAGAAAAACTGTACAAGAAGGACCCGGTGTGTGCAAACCCAGCATAAGACGGTTGTGATTACTGATCTCGATCCGGGCATCCTGAAGAGTGAAGTTGAATGGGCCTTAGCCAGCCTTGCTAAGTACAAAGCTAGCGGAATTGATGGCATTCCAGCTGAGTTGCTTCAAAACCTCAACCATGACGCTGTTAACATTCTGCATACATTATGTCAGAAGATTTGGACAGCCCTGCCGTGGCCACAGGATTGGAGGAAGTCAGTTTACATCCCCATTCCAAAGAAAGGCAGTGCCAAAGATTGTTCCGACTACCGCACGATCGCGGTTATTTCGCATGCTACCAAGGGGATGTTGAAAATCCTTCAAGGTAGGCTGCAGCCGTATGTGGATCGGGAGCTTCCGGACGTGCAACTTACAAGCTGAGTTTCGCAAGGGCAAAGGAACCAGAGACCAGATTGCCAATCTTCGCTGGATCATGGAAAAAGCAAGAGAGTTCCAGAAACCCATCTACTTCTGCTTTATTGATTACGCGAAAGCATTTGACTGCGTAGATCACAGCAGATTGTGGCAAGCTCTTCAAGAGATGGGAGTTACAATTCACCTCATCTGTCTCCTCAGGAACCTGTATGAAGGGCAAGAGGCCACAGTCAGAACTGGGCATGGTCTTACCGATTGGTTTCCGATTGAGAAAGGAGTGAGACAAGGCTGCATACTGTCGCCCTGCCTATTTAACCTATATGCAGAGTGCATGAGGAAGGCCGGTCTGGACGAGTCTTCAGCTGGAGTGAAGATTGCTGGAAAACGTATCAACAACCTTAGATATGTGGGTGATACCACTTTAATGGCAGGAAGTGAAGTGGAACTCAAGAGACTTCTGATGCGCGTACAAGAAGAGAGTGAGAAGTTTGGGCTTAAACTGCACATTAAAAAGACAAAGATCATGGCGTCTTGTCCTATCAAGTCCTGGAGCATCAAGGGACAAATAGTGGAAGCAGTGACAGATTTTCTCTTCTTGGGCTCCAAGATTACCGCGGAAGGAGACTGCAGCTATGAAATTAGGAGACGCCTGCTTCTGGGAAAGAGAGCCATGGTTAGCCTTGACCGCCTAGTAAAGAGCAGAGACATTAGTCTGCCAACCAAGATCCATATAACTCGTGCTATGGTCTTTCCAGTTGTGATGTATGGATGCGAGAGTTGGACTGTGAAGAAGGCTGACCGCCGAATAATTGACGCGTTTGAATTGTGGTGCTGGCGGAGACTATTGAGAGTTCCTTGGACTGCCAGGAGATCATATCAGTCGATATTGTCAACCATAAACCCTGACTGCTCATTGGAGGGTCAAATTCTAAAGTTAAAGCTCAGCTACTTCGGTCATCTGATGAGAAGAGAGGAGTCGCTGGAGAAAGATTTGATGTTGGGAAAGGTTGAGGGTCGCCGGAGGGGTAGGCAGCGAACGCGATGGATAGATGGCATCCTCAAGGCGCTGCAGATGAAGTTATGTGATGTTAGAAAGATAGTGAGAGACCGGAAAGCGTGGCGTGACATGGTCCATAGGGTCACGAAGAGTCGGACACGACTGAACGACTGAACTGAACTGATGGTATGGTATGGTATGGTATGGTATGGTATGGTATGGTATGGTATGGTATGGTATGGTATGGTATGGTATGGTATGGTATGGTATGGTATGGTATGGTATGGCATGGTATGGTATGGTATGGTATGGTATGGTATGGTATGGTATGGTATGGTATGGTATGGTATGGTTCGGTATGGTATGGTATGGTATTTTATGGCATCGATAATGCTGCAGTGAAGTTTCACGTATCTGTCGCAGCACCGACCAGTCTCTCGAGAAAGGAAACAACGTTGATTAGCTCACATGGTGCCCTTAATTGGCCATCTGTCCGAGGGCATGTTGATGTGCAACCGTCCATGCACTGCGGAAGCCACCTCCCTCCCCGCCTCTCCTATCACTCTCTTTCCCATACACTGCTTGTATGAGAAATGGGCCGCTCCTCCCGCTTCACTTCCAATACTGTGGTCACTGATCGTTGCCCATTGTATCCACTTGTTGACTTGCAAGCATAATGCGCCAGGTTTCAGCCTCAACTCACTGACTAAAACTAACGACTCGACCTGAGTCGTGACTCATAAAATAAATGTTTTCGCTCAGTCCCTCTCTTATGTCCGCGTGTTGAGCCACAAACTTAGAGCGCGTACGTACGAGGAAAAGGTGTTGAACTACATCCAGTCAAAACCTTATAATGCGCCAAGTTCACTAGTATCAGCCTCATCGCCGTCTTTTACTGTTCCTCTCCAGTGCTACATATAGTTGGTTTAGATAATGCTTTTTTGGTGCATTGACAGAAAATAATACAATTCAAACCAAATGTTGTTTACTTTCCTGTGTACACTTTAACCAGCCCTCCACCTTCATTACCGGTATGTGGTCATGTGGTCGAAATGTAATTTTGTTATTTTTTCTTACATACACAATGTGCCCAAACATTACGTCTGCTTACGAGTACAACAAAAAATTTAAAAACTTCCCCTGACAAAATCCAGAAAAGCCCACGTCAAGAGGTTGTGTGTTTTAACGTTATGTGTTTTAACCTACAAATATCAGCCGTATTATTTCTCAAGGAATGATCGTCTTATTCTTAAAATGTGTTTACTACTTTCGTCATACGAACAGCATGTTGCTTAACCAAGTGATCACCTTTTTTTTTTTTTTTTTTTCTCAGGGTGATGCCGTCAGCGCGGTGGCAGACTACGATTACGCTGCTTCGTGCAGTCGATGCTATGCAACTCCGTTTCGGAGTATACGCCTCGTGCTAACTGGATTTGAAATGGATAAATCTACACGTGCTTCCCGGTCCGCACCTTAGACTGGGCAATGATTTTTCTGGGAGCACCCACCGAACCGCAGCAACTGTCAATTCGTCGTTCGCACTGAATTAACGGCGATGTCAGGTTGACTGTAATCCTGAAAGCTTTATCCATCAGCGTCGGAAGAGGATAGCGGTAATGAATAATATGTTTATTGACCCTACTGGAGAGCAAGAACGCAAACACACCGCCAGTACTTTCGTCATCCTCATGATAATATTTCTGGGAACCAGTACTTACGAGCATCACAGTTTCACACGCAGTCTCTATATTCGATAGCATTTCATCATTCATTAACGCTGTGTCGTTCAGTGATTTCGCCTATAAAACGGAGGCATGGCCGCATATATATATATATATATATATATATATATATATATATATATATATATATATATATATATATATATATATATATATATATATATATATATATATATATATATATATATATATATATATATATATATATATATATATATATATATATATATATATATTTATGTGAGTGTAGTTCTTTGCAGCGCTAGTAAAAAAAGATCATGGTCTACTAGAGAGTGAGCAGCAAGACGAAGTTCTTTTAGGACAGAAAGTAAATGTACAAGGGTTGAGGAAAAAGATCAGTTGGCTAACCAACATTCCGACGAGAAGTCTTGTCTTCGTCCTTTATTTATACGTTGGTATAGGCGTCTACGTGCGTAAAGAATATCGCGCATTAAGTGATCTGGCACGAGTATTTAAGAATATACTGTTTATTTATCGGCACTAGCACTGAATTAACTTTTCTATTTTACGCGTGTGTAATTCATTACAGCGGCAAAATATGGCGCTTCGTCCCGTCACCTACTTTTGTGTTTGTCTGTTTTTTGCGCCTTATACTATTTTAAATATGAACCAAAACCAACTAGCCCAGCAGCAAGTGCTTTTAGGCAAAATAGGGATCATGCAATATACCAGGCTTTTCAGTGAATATTTTAAAAAATTCTAAGTCTTTTAAATAAAGAGCTCGAAAAGAATACTTTACGAAGCCCACTCTTTGCGGCGGTAGACGAGATCACTTCTAATTGCGTACCTAATGAAGTCAAACTTTCCAATTAGCTCTTTTTCAAACCCACTTGGGTTGCTAGTGCATATGGCTAAGGCCAGGGGTGAGTTCAATGCCGTAACAAGGCAAGGTCATATAATGTTTTTAAAGGGGAAAAAAAAAAAAGGAGACATTTTATAAGGCCTTGCTGTGCGACGAAATCCGGCTTTTATTTTCTGCACAAAACCGAAACTGAAAGTACGAGGTGCAGGAGACGCAGGAAGCTCGGCGGAAACAGCACGCCCGCTGCTAACGTGCTGAAATGATGACGGAGGCAAATTAAAGAGGCCTGCTTTATTGTGCCGTGTGATACATTTTCTTTTGCTCATTCGCTCTCAGAAACAATGCTCACGCGGTTAACGATTGCTGGCTACGTTTCCTTGCACTGAGAAGCAATACAGTGTTCTTGACGTGACACAATAGCAAATATAATTTGAATTAGGCGCCCTCGTCACTGCAACACGTCTTCAGCGAGCTTCCCGTTTCCCCTGAGCTTCCTGCGTATCTATATAATGCGCTAAGTTTCGGTTTTGTGCAGGGAAAAAAAAAAAAAAAAGAAACGTAGGATTTCGTCGCAATGCCGACCACTAGAAAACATTTTTTTTATTCATTTTAAAAGTTCATATGGCATTTCCTTGTCCCCGGCAGCGAACTCACCGTTGGCACTAGCCACAAAAGTGGATTAATTAAAATATGAATGAGTGAGTTTTACTAGCTAAATAATTATGTTTTTGACACTAAATTACGTCCGCTGCAGCTGATAGCTTCTTCCTGAGAATAGCTTTTCTAACTCCATTCTTCGCGTAATTATTGAAAGCAATGAACTCAAAATTATTGCAGTGAGTCACTGCGGGGTAGTGGTGCAGTATTTAGTAATGGTATTTGTATAAGATGTGGTTGAAACTGATTCCGGAGCCCTGTACCACGGCCTTTCGCACAGTCTCCATGTGAAGCTTTTGTCCGTCAAACCCTCCATGTTAGTAACATGAAGATAGAAATAGTGCTATGTTCAAAAGGGTTAAATATTCTGTGGTGTGTCTTCGTTCCTGCTTTGTCCGATCGGTCACGCTATTTGAAAAAAAAAAAAATTAATAATAATTCTAGTTTCAAGAAGTTTCAAGAGAAGCGCATCAACATGCTTCTTGCACATGAGCGATTGCTTCACTTCTCTTTCCAACACTAACGTACACAGCCCGACGTTTTGTGACACTTGTAAATGTGCGGTTTCGGCTTCACATCACACCGCTGCTTTCAGTAGAGATGCGGACTTCTAACTGCTGTTGTCCCGTTTGGCCTCTGCGACACACTCGTTTGATAAATGCCCCTTATGGAAAACCGCCGCTCTCACCATGGCGTTATTAATGCGCAAAAGTTACAAGCCTCATCGAGAAGAAAATTCGGTATCGTCGTGTGTCTCATTGTGACGGCCACCTTCCACCTGCCAAGGTTGGCAGGTAGCAAAGTGGACTAAGGGCGATCCTAATTTTCCACTGTAGGGAAGATGAGAAAGAGCCCGGTTGGTGGCTGCCACAGGAAGAACACATCCAGAAAATGACTTTTGTAAACTTTGTATTGACTAAGAACGATTAAGCAAAATTGAAGATGACTCAGAATTACTCAGCAAAGAGCACATAGAGCCAAGTTTCTCCTCAGTTTGCTCGCAAAATAAACAAAGAGCCTTTAATGGGAAAAAAAAATACATGTCAAGGAATACAAGAAAATATGACGAGAATTTAAGCAGAAGAGAAGGACGTAAACGTCATCATCATCATCATCATCAGCCTGACTATACCCACTGCAGGGCGAAGGCCTCTCCCATATTTCTCCAATTAACCCGGTTCTGTGCTAGCTGGATTCACTTGACACCTGCGAACGTCTTAACCTCAACCGCCCACCTAACTTTCTGCCGACCCCTGCTACGCTTTCCTTCCCTTGGAATCCAGTTTGTTACCCTAAGCGACCATCGGTTATCCTCTCTTTATACTACATGTCCTGCCCATGTCCATTTCTTCTTATTGATTTCCACTAGAATGTCGGAAACTTGAGTTATTTCTCTGACCCACTCTGACCCACTCTGCACGCTTTCTATCTAAGTAAACGTAGAAGATGACCTAATTGTAATGCAGTTGTCCTTGCATAATGGCAATTAAACACCCCGTCACGTTTTGGGAACTTATTTACGTTTCTAACATAGAACGTTTTAGCTAATTACCAAGCTTATACCTGCATATGTCACGAGCAGACAATGAGGCAACCAAGGTTAATCTTAAAGATCCGTTCGCCTTGTTCACTGATTTAAGAGGAGGTCGTAGAATGCGCCGCGCTACACGCACCTTACGAGATACATGACGTGCGTGTGAGGGACAAGCTCAGCTACGCTCTGAAGTGTGGCGTCGCAAATAACCTGTGCACCGATATTACAATTTATATAGTCGTCCGGAGAGAGAGAATTATAGCAATATTTTCTTCTTCGCAACGCGCGCCTCTTGCATATACATCAACGTATCCGCTCACCTTTGTGTCAAGCGTTGAGGACTGCCCTCAGCGCTGTAAAATACGTTTTAAGTTATATGTATGCGCGTACGTGTGCACGCGCGCGCGAGAGAGAGGGAAAGAGGGAGGGAGGGATCTTATGGCGAGATTGATGTTTTGGCACCGCCTTTGAATCAGGCTGGTCTCTTTACCCAGCAAATTAAAGTGACTATTGTATTTATTACGCACTTTCTTTTTCTTTTTTTTTTAATTTATATCCTATTCTGGCGCTCTCCTGGTCTAAGCCATGCTCTTTGTTATGTGCTAATTATTTTGATTTGTGTGATGGTTTGTGCATTTCTTTTTCGATTCTGTTATCTGGTCTTGTCCTTCTAGTCCCCGTATACTGCTTATTATGCACCTTAGTTTCTAAAACACAGTGCTTCTGGAAGGCTGGACATATTATTCTTAAAGCCTGGATGTATAGCTTTGAGTTCTTTCAGTTTTTAGGAAATGGAAAATGAAATGGAAATTGGAGGCTCAAAAACTGAAAACTGTACACTACTTCCGAAATCTGCTCAACTATAACCTGCCTCTTCATACTTCTGTATTGTTCGGTTCACAGGCAACCCTACCTAGCCCCAGAAAGGAGGTCAATGCCCCTTGAATTATCTTTCAGCGTTTTCTTCCGAAGTTGTCTTTTTCTTGCTCTGTATTCGCAGAACGATTCCTTTGTTCTCATTTTATGACTCCACTTAGCTGCCTCGATTTCGCAGGCTTTCTCTTTGGTGTCCGTGGCAACTTCATTTTCCGAGTTGGTGCCTGCGTGGCTTGTAGTAAGCTTTCTCGTGGTTTTCCTCCACCGCGTGTCCATGTTCTTACTGCGCAAGTACCTGAAGGCTTCAGCCTCCCGCTACCTCTTCTCATTCATTCTTCTCCGTCTACGCTCTAAGGACGACCAACTCGTATCCCCTTGAAAATTTCGCTCGTTTCGCCTCCATGAGCCCCTTGCGCAGTTTTCCTTCTGTTATTTGGTTGATATCTAGTCTTTGTAGCACATCGGAGTTCGGGTACAGTGCGGTGTTCACAAATGCTAGTCCAATTTCCACAGCCCGCATATTGCTTCACATCTATTCCATCCCCATAGCGTTTTATCATGATGGCCACGTTCCTCTTTCATCGTGAGCAGCTATTCAATGTTAAAATAACACGCGCAGCGCAGCGCCTATCCGCGGCGCCGGCAGAAATCAGGCACGTGCGCAGAGAGGCCGAGAGATGGCACGCGCCTCGCGCTGTCAGTAGGGTGCCGTCAGCCTCGTGTCGTCGTGGCGCGCTATGAAGCTGCACAGGGGTTGAATATTGGCATATCACCAGTGGCACCATCCACATACAATTTCATTACTTTCAGTGGTTTATCCCAGTTCAGGGTGAGCTCTGATGAAAAACATCCGGATTGTCCTTTCGCCGTAATTTGCCACACCCAGCATGCACTGGACCATCCCTGGGTTATTTCCTGTATTCTGCTATTTATTTGAATTATCCGGCTCTCTGATGCCCGAAACGTGATCCTGATAATGCACATGAAAGCGAGCGAACTTCATGGGAATGTCAAAATGCTGGTATCACCCACATCATAAAAACTAAGATGGCTAAAAGTAATAATTGCGACTGCAACTAACGAGAAGTAGCAAAAGAAAAGTGGCTTTCTGTGTGGCAAGTCGGACATCGAATAGCGTGTCTGTCGCAAGCGAAAAAGATCCCATTTTGTTGGGCGCGCAAATCACCACTTCCTACTCTAGCACCACAATTTTTTGAAACAAAAAACACAGGGACTCTGTGAAAAAACAAAAAAGAAAAAAAAAGAAAAAAAAAAGAAAAAAAAAAGAAAAAGAAAAGCCCCATCTTACCAAAGATGCTTTTCGAAGAGAGAATATGTAAAGTTACTGTATCTCTACCCCGAGGTTATTCTTATTTTCTCATTTGTATGAGATAATGCTGCCGACCTGAAATCCAAGAGTCAGGTTTGACATAGCAGCAACAAAAGTAATCAAGTATAACAAAGCCGCTAAATAGCAGATGGTCCGAAGCAAAATTGATCAGCATAAATAAGACACACCAAAAAGCAGACTGCAACAAACTTAATAGAATCAGAGAAACAAAACCACTGACATAATATCGTATCGCGGAGCCGTGGCTGTGGTGATGCGCAACGCGCTCAATCTTGTTTGATGCGCCGCCTACCAAAAATTTACCGGCACTTGATCGTCATACAGGATAGCAGGGACCTGTGCGTTGTAAATAATTAAGGTATAAAACCTTCCAATTTCGTCTCTGTAACATGCGGGATGTTAAATGCTGAAGTGATCTGCGCAATATGCCCGCGCGTAAATGCAAAAACCAGATTAGTAACAAATGACATGGGCTTCAATTTGCACAAATATGAGCCTCTGAGTTCTAAATGCCATTCCAAACTGACAGAAGCGATGTCGTGTTACATAATGCGTGGAAGATACGTATTTCTTCATTCAAACCGCCTGCAGGACCTCTATCGATGGGTCAGTCGCATGCACAGCTTTGGCGGAGTATACGGAAAAACCACATAGGTATTTTACGGCCACACAGTGAGTTAACACTGACGGTATCCAGAGTTTGAAAGCACTTCTGGCCGTTAAAACTTTGACGAAAGTAACGTTATGAGGATATTATAAGGAAAGTATACAGACGGATTAGCTGCTTCATGATCGGTTGATAGCTCAACTGCTCCGTACGCGAAAGGATGACAGAAGCTAGGGGCGAACAAAGGAAGAGAAAAGAAAGACACCGTAGGAGAGGACCTCAAATTATTTCCAGCATGTGTTTTCTTTGTCATGTACTCACATCGCACAGCACAGGAGCGGGTTTCGCAGATGAAAGGCGAAGGCGCTTTCGAGTCCCATGCTCTTATTTTGAAAGAGGAGGAATTCACGAGGAAATGGATAATCCCTTGTATAGTAGAACCCTAAACCACGCCTTGAGTAGAAGTATGAAAGGAGTGAAAGCGGATGAAATAAGGATAGAGATATGTCGGTAAATTGCCTTCTCGTGTTAGACCAAAAAGTATAGTTGTACCACCTGTCAGGTACCTGAGAACTTATGAGCAGGCACAGGCAGCTTAGCTCCGGAGTTGTAAGGATTCTTGCCCTCTTTTGCATGGGGGCAATATAGGGCCGATTAGGGGTGCAAGGATATTCAGGTATTCGATTAGCGAATCGAATGTTTCCTCATTTGAGTCTTCAAACAAATTGAATAGCGTATTTCAAAATTGTTAGAGGCAATTCGAATGCCATCCATAGTATAAGGAGAGCATGGGTGGCTACCGCACGGTTTGTTTCCATAGCGCGATGACACAACAAACGCCACACCTCCCTGCAGACTCTTGGTAAGTAGTGACCACGGTTTTGGCCTCCTGAGCCCAAGAACACGGGACGAAATTCCCGGCATGGCCGCCTCATTTCGATGGAAACGAAAGCAAAAACGATCTTTTTTCCGTGCGACATCAGTGTAAGTTAAAATCCCACGTCTGGGCTAGACGAAGCCAAGTCCCCTAGTCGAAACATTAGCTTGGCTAACGAACTTAAGATCCCCCTCAACCCTTGTACAGTACTCTTTCATACTGCGTAGCCATCTTGTTCCTCTCGTTCTACACTTTGCTCGCATGCATGGCTTAAAAATATGTGTGACTTTGCTCACAATGGTGCCCCCATATAGAGCTAAAAAGACGCTTCTTCAACTTGAACTAGCCTACTTTGTCACTAATGATCAGTGTTGAGGAACACTGCGGAAAAACCTCAAGGTGGAACCCGTGGCCCTGTGAACATGGCAGCATACATCAAGCATATATAGATAATAGTAATACATGATCGTATAGGTTTCCTATTCCCATGCGATAATCTTTACAGCACACAGGTAAATCAAGAAAACTGTATTTTCGTAAAAAAAAAAAGAAAAAAAAGAATGAAAACTGCGTCTTGAATGAAGGCCAAAAAATTAGCTGTGGTTTAGCTCTGGTTAAACCTGGATGGAAGCGGAAACTTCTCTTGCCTGCTACATTACTCCCCACGCCCTATCACTGTAGGGCGCTACATTATTGGGGACGCTTACGCTCAGCCTTTCAGACGGATAATCTTGTCTGGGTTTGGTCTCCGATTCGATGACGCGGACTTAGCGAAAAGCTCTTGCGTCGGTACTTCGGACCTTACTAAATTCTGCGCCGCGTTGGAGCTCTCAACTATGAAGTTGCTCCTCATGAGGCCCCACGATCAAGACATGTTGCACGCCCAGAGATGGTCCACGTCGTTCGCCTCAGACCTTATCACGCGAGGACGCCCTCCCTGTGAGTCTGTGACTTGCCTCGAGCATCGGGTCGATGCTTCCTCACCGGGGGAGCTAATGCTGCCAGTGTGAAGAAGAGAAGGAAGAAAGGCAGAAGAAGACGAAGTTCCCGTTTCGCGCTCGCACCGTTCGTCCCTGGACTTCGCCAACACCGGGCATCTCTGTGTTACCGGCTCTACGGCCTTCGCACGCCTTTTTGCTACGTGACAATATTACGGTTTGAACGCAGCCCGGAGAATTGCTACGCCAACAAAAGTTAGTGGCGGACCTCCACCATTCGCTGGGTCCCATCACTGCCTACCACGCAACAAAAGGCGCGGTACCCTCGTTTGAAGGCTCTCTACACCCATCCCGCAACGGTAACCGAGGAACGCAAAATATTACCTGGCTAGTAACAACCAGCATCGGTCAGTCCTGCACCTAATCTGAGGGATGTCCACCACAGTGGAGTGTGTGGTTTGAGCAGAGCCTGAATAATCACACATTGCTTACGTAGGCTTATTAAGGCGCAACATGCCTACCGCTCACGAAGGCCCAACTGGAGAAACTCGAACTCATGCATCGGGAATGAATAATAGTCACTGCGGTGATCTCGAAACACATGCGTCGAGGAACTCCATCATCTGTCTGAGATCCCAAATCTGCCGGAGATAACATGCAGTGCGTGGATAATCATCTCTAAGGGCAGGGATACCTCACCATACAGAGACATTCCCCCACAGCTCGCTTATAACCATGGAAAGACTTGCAGCTGCTATGCAACAAAGTGCTTACCAGAGGACAGCAGCGGGAGGACCACAGACACGAAATGGTGGATCAAGCGACCAGAACAAACTGTGATTCAGGAACCACTCTCACTCACGCTACCTGCTACCCGGTGTTCAGTCTCAGGCCTGGCTTAGGCGGATCCATTTGGCTCAGACAGTCAGATGTGGCACTGGCCGCTGCACACGAACCCAAAAAGCCTCGGGTCAGGCCGTTCCCCGCACCCTGGAGGTGTTGCAGCCAATGATTAAAAATCGATCACAATAGTTAAGGCAGCACCTTCCTGTCAAGACTTCCTGCTTCTCACCGTCCTCACCTGCCGGAGCAAAAGATGTGCCTGACGGTCGCAAGCGAGAGGCGCGGAACAGCTTGCGCTCCGGTGTGCCGTCAAATTCCCACTCCCACATCCGAGTTTCCCGTTTCAAGAGCAAATGTTCGTCCATTAGCGCGATCCATTGAGCACCAGGTCGTCTTCATTTTCTTACGTTGCTTGCCATCACAGCTTCTTGCTCCTGGATGGATGTGTTGGATGCGGTTTGAGCGGCCAAGTTTTGTTCCGTTGCAATGCCGGCGGTCAGAATGCAGGGAACATTATATGAGGTTGTGAATATTCAAGTTGTCATGGTACCTCCTCGGAATTGGGAGTGTGCGGTTGTCCACGTTGCCCGTTGCCAAATGCAGAGGTAGGTCCGAAGGGGGCCGGACTCTACACGTGTATTCCGGTTTATAAAAGTTGAAACCCAAAAGCATGAACGACAACGCCACATAAATTCCCTACAGTGCGAATAGCGCACTATCCAGCCGTTACTCATCAGCTTAGAATTCATAAAAGCTGTGGTTCTTGGCGAAGTAGGGTTTCCAGGGTGAGGCGAGCCAAGCTCAGGCTTTGGGGAAACAGCCTATATGCACGAATAGTGAGATTGTAAAAACAATGATGGTGGTTTAAGCTAGGCCTTAGCGTAGTTATCCGAGCTAAAACTTCGTTAGGTGTGTCGATAAGCACAAGTATTGTAGCTGGCCAGTGAAATATTTTCATTTTATTTGCACCTAAACCTATCGTCGTCGGTCGACTACGCTAAATTTCTTGCCGCGGGCAGTACGTTTACATGACCAAGTCTAATACCTCGTATGCACCACATTTAAATTATCAGAACGCTTAAGCTTCGCCTTAATTGTGGATAAGATGGCATATTTAACGCCGTCTTTTCATTGCGAGATTATAAAATGTTTCTTGTTTATGTTATTGAAACATTTGGCATTAATATTGTTGTAACGTCCATACGCACCCTGAATACATGTTAGTCATACGCATCACGACGCGTTCACTAAGTGCTCCTATAACATGCTTGGTGCCCACTCACGCGCACCTCCACATCGAGCCTGTAATCGCAGCGTTCTGATCCTCAACAATTTACGCCTGGACGAGGCTATAACCGACATCTCCTACGTTCGTTCGTGGTACGCCCGCCGCCTGCAGTGAATAAAAAATAATGTGACCGCTGATAGAGATAACTAAATATCACACAACGACGAGGCGTATAGCACACAAATTTATATCTATATAGTGCTCTCGCAGGATACATTGATTATTACGCGGTGTTTAGCAATGTAGGCTGTGCAGCCGTGTGCTGCTGAAAATTGCGACCACATAAGGATCTATGCCGTGCAGCAGAATTGCTTCATACATTTGTCATTTCGCGTTACCGCGCCTTCTTTGACGGGAAAGAAATCGTCAGAAAACTCAGCCAGCAATAAAATTACTACTTGGCTATACGAGTATATAAACTAAAGAATCCGCAACGGCGACATGCTACGTGCGTGAAGTCTCCCTTAATTTAAAGCATCACTTAAGTCAGGCAAAGGCTACTAACTTGTTTTGGGGGGCGGAATATAACACTGCACGCCGAGTTTAACAATTTCGCATAGCTATGTATGGTGATAGCTGGCTAGTTACCTCCTGCATCCACTTTCCCTGTGAGTCAGTCGTGCGGAACTTGAGGCATGGACAAATAGAGAGTTTTCTTTATGTACAAATAAAAGCGCTTGTCCCTTTTCCCCGTCTGTGCATTTTCCTCGTGCGCTGCTTCATAATCCAATATTCAGAGAAAGGTAATTCCAGTATCTGTAACTGAACGCTTCAGAGTAGTTATTCGATGTAACAAACTCAGTACTACCATTAGTGGACACTTCAAAAATCCCGGTGTGTAGTTATTGATTATAGGCTCCACTAAAATCTAATAGCTTTCTCACTGCCGCTGTTTGGCGTCCCGCTGGGCGAGTAGTGAATCGTAGCGCCGTATAAATTTAACAACCCTTTGGGCAACAAGTTTACGGCCTACATTTCACTCAGCCTTTTGCCGAGAGTTTCGTTATGTCTTGAACAATTTAGTGATATCTGTTTCATACGCCTCTAACATGCCCTCCTCTCTACCTCTCTAGAACAAATGCTCTAGTTATAGCTCTCCACACACGTATGATGAGCGCCGCTCCACAGGATTTTCTTCTTTGTTTGCAGTATTAAAGCCCATACATTGTGTCTCGCTTATACTTATATTCAAGCACCATTCTTGCATCCCTGGCGTCATATTTCCGTTTAGTTAACGAGTTTTGAGGATGCAAATCAAAGTAAAAATGTACTCAGCCATGCTCGAATTAGGACATAAGTTTTCCTTTCTGTATCAGTTTACCTGAGGTAACTTCGATGATAACACGTCACCCTCACATTTAGCAAAATAGCTTTTATAAATATTAAAGAGTAAACATTTCCTAATCCACGTTCCCATTGAAACAGAAAAAGCGCTTTTGACGATATCTTCATAGCAGATGCAGGCGAAGCCACAAATGAGAGTGCGTAAATAAAAGTTATCTTGATATTCTTGCGAATCTCGTTTATTCAAGGTACTCGCAGAGCGCTGAACGAGCCAGCGGGAGCTTGCCCTGTGGCGTCCGACGTCGGTGTTGCGGAAGAGGATTCAAACCTTGTCCTAGATCTAGCTTGTGACTACGTTGCCATCTGTCCAATACACCGGTCATGTGGGCTCAAACAGTCATGGTCATAGGGCAAGGGGAGGCTGTAGGCAGCCGAGCTCACCAGGCATCAATACACGCTCAAACAACTACCCTCAGCTGAGCGACTGCTGTAACATGCCGCTCAGCTGATCAAGAACAGGCACGAATATGGCGACTGAGCTCTGCCTGGGCCAAACGGACCCTACGGTACGGGTCCCACGGATACAGCGCACACCACGGACACCACAGCGCGAGCCCCGCGGAAACCACTGTGTAGGCCAACCGACGCCAAAGCGCGGGCCCCGCTTATTCGGCCAGGCCACCACCGACGCCAGTCGTTGAGCACGGCTTGGACAGGCGCAATCTTCGGCGAAGGTAGTTGGAATGGACAGCACAACGCATGTCCCACTGTACTCGGCCGAGCCTTTACGGACGCCAGGAGAAATGGCCATGTTCAAGCGCAGATGGGTGGCTGCCAGTATCCGCTGGCGGCTTCCCTTTACGAACGAGCCTTCACGGGAGCCGCATCGAAAGGTGGTACCGAGCCTTTCTTCTCCATATTTCTGTTCATTCTTTTGCTAAGCTTCATCACGGCCGTTTGGACAGTTGAGCACTGTAGCAGAAGTTGTTGCTTTCCTCTAATTTGATGACACATACCCACACAGGGGGATCGGCCAAGAATTGGGATGCAGAGATATTAGATTTTGAGATGTATAATTACACCACAAAAAAAATAAAAATAATTGCTAGGGAATAGACAAGGAAATGTAAATGTGAAAAACCAAAATAAAAAAGGGTAATTACTAACGCACGCAGTAGGAGAATACTGAGATTTATATTTGAAGGTTAAAAATTCAAAGCATATTAGCAAGTCAGACGTTTTGTTTCTATTAAGAAGTTTTGAATGGCTTTAAAAACAGACCTGTGGCTGTACCCAAGCATGGTGGCACCGAACAACAATAAAATCTGGCTGCTCAAACTAAGACCTAGCTATTGTAACGGCTTCTCCAAATACCGTTTTCTCATCAATTAGTCACGCGAGCTTCTTCTTTCTCGCTGATATTAGGTGGTGGCGCTCATCAGTAGAACGATCCAGGAAAGAGCATATTGAGATTAAAGAACTCGTACGCAAAAATCACCGAGGCTGATAAATTATATCTGAAGAAAAATTATTTTTCAAATTGAACTTTTTTTTCTAGCTTATATTGTTCTGCATTACTCTGATCGCATAATTACGAAGGTGCCATTATGAAGTCACCAATAGAATGAATGAACGAATAATAATAGTTCCTCTATAGAGATCTTGGCGAGATCCCCTAATTCAGGCCTCTGCTGCTGCTGCCGCGGCTATGAAGGCCGCATCGATCTGTCCACTTTACATTCACCTTCCAAGTGCTCACCACGCGGCGATCCTTCCCACTTCTCAGTCGTGGCAATTATGTGACATACTGCTATGAGTTCGCAGACTCATGTTATGCATTCAAGCGCTAGGTTGTTTTTTTCGCAAATTTTCTACTTTAGAAATCATACAATATAATATCGCATACTATAGGAAATTGTGTAAAGCATATTCTTGCAGGAACCCCAGGATTCTTCTGCTCTTATTGTTGACGGTCAGCCGCTTTGAGAAATCCTCTTCGTCGATCTCTGCATCAAGGCCACTGTCCCGATATAGGATGGGGTTGAAATTTGCGTCAGGTCATTTTTATCGGTGGTTTGCAAATTGCTCAAGTGGGCTGACTGCTCACTGTTATGTTTCGGGATAGCTTTGAAGAAGCGATAGTGAAATGCTTGGAGGTGTTCTATCACAGTCCCACCCTACAGTATATCTGTAGATAAAAAGTGGGACGTCCGCCTTACCTTAATTTGTCGCTGATATTTAGGAGCCCTGTAGAAGCTGCAGCCACATTCAGCTTTGCAGGTGCTCTAACTGGAATGTTCGCAATTAGCCATTTCTAGCCGCATGCACTTCGACCTCAAGATAGGTCCCGCGTTGTAGGTTTCACAGCACTGCGAGTTCTGGCGTTGTTTTTTGTTTTTTATTCGTCTGATACACAATTAGCAAGAGCGGTTATCACAGGGTACTGCAGTGGCGGCAGTAGCAGAACTAAGGCGGCCAGGGAAGAGGAAAATCTGGGGCCACTACTTTTTCAGCGCCAGCCGCTTGGTATTTAACCTAAAGTGTGTTATCGGCATCCTCTTGTTTGAAAGAAATTATATCACACAAGTTTCCTGTGCCTCGCTTACAATTATCCGAAGCCTTATCTGCAACCCGCTGCGAAAAATATAGAAAGCAATCTTTGGTTATGAAAAGCGCCAGATAAAACCCTACGTCGGTGACTACGTTCTGCTTGCAACCGCTATCAATTTCAAAAATGCACACGAGCCCCCATATCTCAATCACTGCATACGAGATAGCTTTCACTTCGGAAAAGGCATGCGCAGGCTGATGAGCCGAGGTAAGCCGAGCGCTGAAAAGAACGAGGGAATCATAGGTGCTCCAGAGCCAGCACTCTGCTTTTATCTTAGTCGACAAGACATTCGCTGCGCCTGGTTTGCGTAGCTATGTAATACAAAATTACTATTTTCCCATATTTCACAATGGACACATTTCGAAAATGTTTTTGTTTTTCAATATTCAGTGAAATGCGCATTAGTGATCAGTGTGGAGCTCTCAGCAAGTTTCGAGAACATAAGGCGCTACTCTCTAAACAGACACACAAGGAAGCAGGAAAACTGACGTACACAGGACAGCGTGTTTATACCTAAGCTCGTAATTTTCTCGAAATGTTCAACCAACTAGCTCCCATTGCTGCGTTTTTCTCAGTAAATTTTGAAGAGTGAACTACATACAGACTACATACGCTGGTTATTTTGTGCTGACAATAAATGTTTTCCCATCTGAAAATTGTGAGTAGGTTGTGGTTGCTAGCTTTTCAACTCAGTATTTTTCCATCCCTCCTACGAACGCTGTTCTTGTATCACTATTCAAGAGCTTGGAACTATAAATGCAACTATTTCTTTAAGGTATTTAAGGTAAGGTAAAGTAAGGTATTTCGCGGTACCCACGAAATACCTTACTTACTATGGGTTGTATTGCGATGAATTTTAATGCGAAATAACACACCTCCACATGAAGCAGACGACCCACAATTCGCCTTTGAAAGTTGGCTGGCGTGCCCTATTCAAGCACCCTTTCTCTTGCGTGCAACGTTTCTACATATTAACGTTCTTTAATGACTGTTTCTCACTGACATCTGAACTGTAGTAAGAACAACAGAGTGCGCTGGCACCTTATCCAGCAGGCGAGGTGCAATTAAGGAACTTTATCTTTACAGTTCGGCATTCAGATGTCTCCACACTGAGGGAGAACGGGTCCCTAAATGATGGGATCATAGGCTTTTATGTGAACTTGCTCGTCAGATGCTCTAAGATTGGACTACTTCGCGTATATGCTTCGAGCTCCTGCGCTTGGCTGTGGCCCCACTGATACTCTGGAGTGAAGAGTTGGACGCTCTGTGGCAACCAATTTGGTTTCGACATAGTTCTTGTTCCGATCCATGACCTAAACTACTGGATCTTAGGTGTTATCAAATCCAAGGAGTCTCGGCTTGATCTGTATAATAGTTTTCTTAAGCGCCCTGTGAAGGCAAACTGTATTGCCAAGATTCCTGATTACCTCGAGCAGAAGTGAGCCCAGGCACAAGCACAAAATCGTATGGGAGGAATGGATGATCTTCAAAGAAGACTTTCAGCTAACTGAACAGGACAACACCTATGACTACGGGATTTTCGTCTGCCAGTTCGCAGAATGTTTGTGTGGTGTGCCCAATCAGTTCTCGCAGCTGGACATTCCGTATTTCCGAAGGCGTGTTGTGTATGAAATTTTGTGCAGCACACTCTTGTGACAGTATTCATAAAGCCGCCCGTGTGTGTTTTATCTTTTGTTCGTATGAAGGAACGGAGGATTTTTTTTCCTCGGAGTTCCAGGTAATTTCTTGTTTCATTTCAAGTTGTTTCATTCAACAACTGTTCATGCATTGTTAACATTGGAGGAGCTTTAATAGCGTTGTTTGGTGTGCCGGTACATATGTACCCAATTGCTCAGTGATTTTATTTCAACATGTGTCATCCCTTCAACAAGGAAGAAAGGCTTGATATTCTCCTGATTTGGTGGGTTTTCGGATTTGATATTTTAGAAGCACTATCAAAATCTGCATATCTGTAGGTCCTCCATCTTGTTGTTTGCTGTGCATGAAAAAATAACACCTCATATGCTTGCCTTGTAATATACCTCACTTGCTAGATTGTGTTACGATGAATACTACAGCGAAATAACGCACCTCCACGTGAAGAAGACGGCCCACAATTCGCCTTTGAAAGTTTGCGGACCTGCCCTATTCAAGCACCCTTTATCTTGCGTGCAACATTTCTACATATTGTTACAAACCATATGAATAATGAAGATGAGGAACTCGGGGGTAGTTGGACGAAGAAGAAGGGAGTGGGTGTGGAAGTGCCGCCTATTTCGTGTGCACCATTTCTTGGACTCAGAAATGTTGTGTTACATAGAGACCAGTGTGTTACCTTTTTGGTGGAGGTGCGGGGTAGCATGGCGAATTCCGCAGAAAGCACGGTTCCTCCGTGACACACCTTGGCACTGTACACTCCAATGGGATACAACAAATCGCCACTAACGCTATGAAAATTTGCATTTCTGTCCCAATTGGAAACATCACTTTTGGTCCCAGCAAGTTTTTAAATTTAAACTCATAATCGATATTGTCGCACCAGTGTCCACTAATGCCATTGTAGAAATACCGTCAACAGACACACAGATCTTATTTTTGAGCATAGTCACGGAAGGAAGTATTTCTGCGAATAGTGAGCTTTTACCGGCGGCCTCACCTCCATCGGCCGCGGCGCCTAGTTTTCCGCAGGAGGGGACTGGGAACGACGCCGCGGGGATAGCGAGCGGCGGGCACGAAAAATGGGCGGTGGAGTCAGACTCCGGTCGGAAGCCGGGGAGTGGTTGCGTACGCCACCGGGCTGAAATTGGCCGTGTGGAGGAGACGACCAGTACCGACGGAAGTCAACTGGGCGATCAGTGGTCGAGTCTGGATATACGTTGGTCGGTCATACCGCGATGGTTGACGGCGGCATTGTCTTGAAATATGGCCCGGGATGCCACACCGGTAACAGACAGGAGTAGGCCGAAGAAGGGGTTGGTCCTGAGAGGATTTGATGTCGTGCTGTCGATAAAAGCCAATCGCGCTGATCTGTGAACCGGGTTGCTCGCCTAGGTCTTCGCGGCCGAAGGTCGTTACGCTGATCAAGATGTCTATAATGCCTCATCGTTGTCGACAGAAGGTTGTCAGATGAAGGTTGTCAGCAGAGGTGTCACGCTTTCGAGAGCGAGAGTTAAAAATAAATTAATAAACGTTGTCTCCACCGGGAATCGAACCTCCACTCCTTGGATCCCCAGCCGAGCGCTTTGCCACCTTCGCCGCGCCCCGGATTGTGAAACGTTCTTCGTAATTCCCCTTGTCTACAGTGAGGATGATAGCGGGATTACGCGAGTGATACATACTCTGCCTTTCCTTTCCTGTAAACGAATTATAGAACGCCGGTGAACTTTGATGCCTTCAATGAAATGCTGGTTGTGTTCGACAAGGGACGCCAATGTACTCGTCACCAAGCGATTCATGCATATACGAAGTTGACCCCACCGGGCGTCCGATACAGGCGTCCGTGCGGCGCTTTTCATTTGCAGCTTCCTCGAACGCCGCACCACACACCAAACAGAAGCAGGCCCAGATGTCTAGGAGGCGTACAGCAAGCATCAGCGGTGTTTAAAATTGATTCGCAGGATAGAAAAGGCGCATTATCTGTCACAATCCTCCGCGGACACATGTACCACGCCGTAAAGGAAGGGAGGAAGGTGGGAGTGAAATAAGTGAGGAAGATGGAGGTGCCGTAGTGGAAGGTTACGATCCACCGCGTTATAATGGATTTCGCCTCATCGCACTGCAGTGTTCCAAAGTGCACGCTGTCTAGAATTTTTTTGACACTGTCGACGCTTCCACTGACTACCTCGAGGTGAAACATGGGCAACGTTAATTGGCAGGTGTCATAGATGCGCTGAGAGCACTGTTTGACACGTTCAGACTACCACCAAAAATCGTTTCCGACAATGGAATCGCCTTCATGTCGGCATAGAGTTCAGAGTTATCCACACAAAGCAGCGTCGCAGCAGTCACATCGGCCCTCTATACTATCCTGCAACGAATGGTCAGGCGGATAGATACATGTCGGAGCTAATACGCCCGCGCTTGTAAGAACGAGCGGGGTCGTTACAGCGACGCATCGTGAGCTTTCTGTTCACAACACTGCATATTTCAGAGTGCAACAAGGTACACGCATGCGCAGCTCGTGCTCTCAAGTGGGTTTTGAATACACAGTTCTGGAGACACTGCCTCAAACTGCCAGCAAGAGGACGGCCTTTCCACGGCGCCATGAAATATAAAAGGGACAAGGTCTTCGCACGCCAGTTCCACGGAGGGCAAGCTTTGGCGCCAGCTCTAGTAGTTAGGTGAATTGAAAGCATGTCCTTGTTGTAGATGAAGGAATATCTCGGTGAGATCTCAGCAGGCTCCACTCTTTGAAAGCGCTAACGACCCTGGCACTTCAGTGCCCGGGCTGAGGACCCCGTAGCGCGGTTTGGGAGTCGGGACGTCTCTGCCGAAGGCTCACAATGTGCGAGCTGCAGCTCAAGTACAGAAGCGGGGAACGCGCTTTCCTCGATAATCTCCATATTGCGGAGTCACTGCCCTTCTTCCCACCTACCTTGTCCCTGTCTCCGCGCCGTCGGTCCCCGTCTTTGGATCTAAGTTCCTTGTGTCTGCAAATGCCTTGTTTTAAGTCAATGGCGGTCATAACACAGATTACGTTGTTACTGGAAGACGCTCATTACATTTCGTTTTCCAAGGCTATAGTTGAAGTAAAGATATTTTGATATCTTGATAGTCCCAAATGCATATAGCTACGTAAGACAACTACTTGACTATAGCCTCCAACTCCTCCCTTTCTCCAGGTGACTACAGACACATGTGGGCACGAATGAGAAGGAATATTGGCCCCTTGCAGTCGCGAGCTGTTTTTTATTTTTTTTTTTTTTTTTTGTAACGGCGCCGTACGTCCAGGCTGAAATGGTTCTCTTCTTCCATGTGGAGAATGCTGTCGTGGGAAGGAAGGAGTCCGACGTGTCCCTCTAATTCTTCAGATCGGAACGAAGAACTGTTTTTGTCTACCCATAACTAGAGCGCAAACGACTGTGTGGTGTCTTTCCTTCATCTCTGTCCTGTCGTTTGCGCTGTAGTTATGGATCATCAAAAACACCAACTCGCCCAACAAATGCTTTTGTCTACCGCCGCTTCGTTCAGCCGATCAAGGGCAAGCAGCCGGTGTCTTCCGTGTCATATTGCTGCCGCCGCTCATGTGACTTATCAACTGACTCCCTCGGAAGCACAGTATTACCATTGCCGTTCTTAGAACAGGCGTTGAGATCGCAAGACGTAAGGTCATAACAGCCCAAGGTGACCGCGGCCCGTGGGTATCTGTGTTTGTTCAGTTTAACTACATATATGCCATTTATACTTCTTTTTTTTTTTTGCAATGAGGAAAACGATGTAGTGTAGGTATACATCACATCCAGTGGCTATCACAGTTGGCATATATGATTTCTCAGGAAGAAATTTGCAGAGAATTTAAACTAAAATCATAGCTCACTTAAACTAAAAAGTGGGTAACGCAAAGATACATTAAACACAAATAATTAAAAATGCGGCGCTATTTTTCTTGTCGATTGTTGTGACTGATGTTTTCGCTTTTCCTTTTATTAGCTTACACTACATAAACTCGAACATTACAAAGAAATACTAGGTAATACAAACTAAATTGTTCAACAAACTTATGCTTACCAGTATGCAAAACGCAGGGTATAAAACCACACGATATTTTAAACTATACTAATCGCCAGTGAATAGAATTTGGGCAAGAAAACGAAACGCCTACAGGGCGTTAATTTGATATGAAATATATATTTAAAACAAAAAAAACCTTAGTCCAAAAAAGTGTGCACGCGAACAATATACACGTGAGGTAGGAAAATTCGCGCGCGGCGTGTTTCAAGGCTGTAGCACGGCTCTGCTAGCTCATTGACAACGTAGTCTGCATTTTAGCGTTCTAGAATTTGAGCGCTCATAGAAGTCAGGTTTTAAGCGGTAACCCCATGAGGCGACAACCCCTAGCGATCCGTCGCGCGACGCCGCCGCCTGTCGTTGTCGCTGGTGCATACCGCATGGAGCGACGGGCTCAGCGAGAGAGGCGCGTTTTCAGCGTTGCTCTGTTACCGCCGCCTCGTCATTCGGTCAAGGGGAATGCAATCAC